>NW_021349459.1:0-406 GCF_001605985.2 Dendrobium catenatum | reverse complement strand
ACAGCTGCAAAACCATTTTCATGTGAGTTTGAGCAAAGAATAAGAAAATAGAATAATTAAAATCTGTCTTTTCCTTTGCGTATTTCTTAATAAAATATATGAGTGGATATATAGATCACAAACTAAGACATTTAGGCTTCATTTGGGACGGTTTTCTTACTGCTTCTTAAAGTAATTTTTTAGTAAAAAATTTAATTTTTTATAGAAAATTGCTTTAAGAAGCAGGAAGAAAGTCATCTCAAACAAAGCCTTGGTCATACCTTGGTGTGATCAAGGAGGTTGAATTTTTTTTTTTCATCAATCATTTTATATGATATCCAAACTGCTTATTGTGATCTATAATATGAAAGATTTCTGATAATTATGATGTAGTTATTTATCAAGGATATAAGAAATAAAAGAATGA
>NW_021349458.1:0-202 GCF_001605985.2 Dendrobium catenatum | reverse complement strand
CCGGACCGGCCGGTTCGACTGGTTCAACCGTGAACCGATCTGAAGGCCGGTCCGGTTCACCCTTAAAAACCGGGTGTGCATCAAACCGGCCAGAACCGATTTCAACCGTCGGTTCAACCGGGAACCGGTGAACCAGTCCCGGTTTTCTAAAACCGGCCAGTCCAATTTTTTTTAAATAATTAAATAAATTATTTAATATTAA
>NW_021349457.1:0-272 GCF_001605985.2 Dendrobium catenatum | reverse complement strand
CGAACATTTCAACCCGGACCTGACCCGGCCGGGTTGCCGGGTTGACCCGACCCGACCCGCGACCCGGCAACGTTCTTCCAATCTTTTTTTTCCTTACTTTTTAGTTGTTCTGCTCAGCTTGGAAAGCAGGTGACCAAAGACAAGAAGCTGAGAAGAGTGCGTTCCATCATGAAATCCATGAAGAAAAAACTTGTCAAATTTGGCAAACGACAAGAAGCGACTGGAGACCAAAGATAAGAAGCGACTGGAGACGGCTGTGCAAAAACTTGATA
>NW_021349456.1:0-329 GCF_001605985.2 Dendrobium catenatum | reverse complement strand
GCTCTCCCTAACCTCCAACCAAAAGTCCCCCTCATGTAGAGAATGTGAGTCTATTTATAGATTTTCATGAGTGCCACACCTGGTAAATTTAAAGAAGATCCTAGGTTGGTTCGGAGTGCTCCACCGGATGGCTCATATTGATTCCCCCGATCAAAGAGAGTTTTTCAACTGTTTATGTGCCTTCATGATGTCAAAATTCAAAGATCTTGGGCTCGTTGGATTCGTCTCTCCTAGCCGCTCCGTTTGACTATAAGCATGCCATATTTGGAAATCATTTTATTATCCAAATAATACTTTAACCCTATCAAATGTGGTCCGGGCCCCTGATT
>NW_021349455.1:0-228 GCF_001605985.2 Dendrobium catenatum | reverse complement strand
AAGGGCATTATCCACCACTAGCAGTTTTAATTTTAATGAAAGATAAAATCCTAAACTAAAGGAATAGAAAACTTGATTAAATTAGGATGGTGCCAAGAAGTGCATTGTCCACCACTAGCATGTCAAATCTTATGGAAAGGAATAATCTTATCCTAAATGAAAAGAAAACTAGATTTAAACATGTAAAGTGCCACGAAAGGTGTTATACATGACAAACAGGTCATTCTA
>NW_021349454.1:0-281 GCF_001605985.2 Dendrobium catenatum | reverse complement strand
CCTGCTTCGTGCTTCCAACTTTGACTTTAACTTCAAATATTTGAGCCGCATCACGAGCTTTGGAGTAGGTTTGTCTGACAGCATCCCATATGTCCTTTGCCGTCGAAAGGAACATAAATGTATCACTAATTTCTAGAGTCATAGAATTTCATATCCATGACATAATCATGGAGTCTGCTTCATCCCATGCCCCAAATTTGGGATCTCCTTTTTTTGGTTCTCCTCCAAGGAGGTGATGTATTTTACCTTTCCCCTTCAAGTAGGTCTTCACAAATTGAGAC
>NW_021349453.1:0-204 GCF_001605985.2 Dendrobium catenatum | reverse complement strand
AATAAATTTCTTAAAGCAAATCTTACCTGATTGGGAGCAATAATTCTTAAAACATCTTGATATATCCATAAAACAAATTGTAAAAATGGTTCACTAATTTCGTGAAGAAATACCTAGAGAAATTAGAAATAATTTAGCACTAATAGAAGCAGATATTATAGCAGAAATTAGAGAAATAAATGACGAGGTAGATATAATTTTATT
>NW_021349452.1:0-230 GCF_001605985.2 Dendrobium catenatum | reverse complement strand
ATCAAAACATATGGAAAAACTTCATATTTTTAAACTATGATAGGCATAATGTGATCTACCTCGATATGGACAACTTTACCAACTGGGCCAATTATTAAGAAAGGTCCAATGCCGCTCAAAACCCCTTTTTATCTCTCAAAATCTCACCCTTTCTCTCTTATGATTAAAAATTGCACTCGATCAAATAAATGGAACAATGGATTTAAATTATTTTAAAGTGATGTTATTGG
>NW_021349451.1:0-251 GCF_001605985.2 Dendrobium catenatum | reverse complement strand
TACGAGTCGTGAGTCCTCTGTGTTGCCTTCGATTTTGAACAAGCACAGCCCGATACCCTGTTGTTGCATTTTTCAATTTACGAGGAGTAATTTAATTGAAATTTGAGAGTGATTATTTCAAAATTAAATATTAATTTGTTGTTTAATTTACTTAATTAACTAATTTAAATTTCAAACATAAAATAAGACCCAATTAATTGGTTAGTTAAAATTTGAAATTAACTTAATCAATTAATTTAGCATTATAATCA
>NW_021349450.1:0-1501 GCF_001605985.2 Dendrobium catenatum | reverse complement strand
TCATAAGGGCTTAACATCCCTAACAAACTTTCAAGTGTCATCTGAGCACTTTCAGATGGTTAACTGGCTTTTCTTTTCACTCAGCATATAAGTCTATAATGTATTAGCTAGGACACGTGTTGGTATTGTGTGTAGAATACTAAACTCATTATAGATTTAGGGTTCAAGGTTATTACTATCGATGTCCCGTAGTGTGCTTCATCGGCGGGTAAGTCCTCTATCCTTCAAAGGCTATAAATTTCACTTATCTGTGTCACATGGATGATGCCACCTCTATCTTTCTCTCTTATATGCTCAGCGTGCAGTGTTGTATTTTTCTCTAGTTTCTTTTTCCTACCTTAATCCTTTCGGATGATGACATGAGCCATGCATATTATTCAAGCCAAGTTGAACCATTCTTTTCCTTTGAATAGGAAGTTCCTAGACTCCTCCCTATGTGTTAATCCCATTTGAGAGAATAATATATAGTCTTTAATCGAGAGTCTTCTTAAGCCCTGACTTAAGATGCATCAAATAAATTCCACTCGAGATGATATATCAGGTGGGGGAAATCTCATAACTTTGATAAGGTGTGTAGACTTAGGAGTGAACTTAGGTCAATTAGTGGCCAAACTATGTAAATATACTTGTAATTAGATTTATTTTCTTGATTTTTATTGCTCATTTACTTAATTATTTCATGGGTATAAATGATAAAGTGTTGATAATTAGAATTATTGTAAATGCTTTTCTTTTTTGTGTATAGTTTATTTTTAACTTGGGCTTAATCTAAAACACTCTAAATTCTATAATATGTCATATGATATTGTGCTTAATAATGAATCACGTACATTGTATGGCTATTTATTTACAAAGTTTTACTTGTGTGCTGTCACTTGAAGATTACATAAAACTAGAAGTGTATGTCTGATAATTTTAGTGAGTGTAATAATTTATACTATAGTTAATCATCTAGACATTTATTTATATTAATACATATAAATTGTGTGTACTTTATCCTCACCATTTAATAGAAAATTTGTGTATTTTTATGAGGATGATTCAAAGAAGCTAGAGTTTCATTAAGCTTATTATATAACAACATCCTTATTCCTTCTCATAAACTATGATATATTGGATTAAGAGAAACATCTTGAGCTACTCTAGATTAGCTAGAGCAACATGAACTCGACATTTACTGAGAACTTATTCCCATCAATATCAACTCAATCGTTATCTTGTTGAGTCATAATACATTTTTTTTAGAGAACTCTTAATTATGAAGTAACAATATAATAATTAAAATTATAAAAAATTGCTTAACATGATTGAGCTTATTTCATTCTAATTAAGCTTGCTTTGACACAATTGAGTAGAAACCTGTTAGCTTAAATTATAACTTTGGATTAATTGTTGATTTCTTCATTGATGTGTTATGTACAATTAGTAGTTGCTCATACTTCTTTAGTAATATCATCATAATAAACTCTTCTTTAGGAAACTTTGCTCAACCACTTGGGAA
>NW_021349449.1:0-225 GCF_001605985.2 Dendrobium catenatum | reverse complement strand
GACATATATATTTAAATTTACTTCTTTTAGTGATGTATACTTTTAAAAACATATGAAAAATAGCAAAACTATATGTTTTCTTGAATATTGCAATTTCAATGAGTGATAATTATGCTAATAGATACACGTGCAAGTGTATGAGTGTATCTGCTTATGTTGAAATAAAATGCTCATACACAGCTTACAGCCTTTTGGACTACTATTTTGACTCTTTCATGTACTATT
>NW_021349448.1:0-304 GCF_001605985.2 Dendrobium catenatum | reverse complement strand
CTTCTCCTCATTACTGTTGAAGTCAAAAGCTTGGACTTTTGGGCTTGGAATTCCAATATCTACGGAAAGGACTACTTCTGTGCCAAAACAGAGATTATATGGAGTTTCTCCTGTAGGAGTCCTGGAGGTGGTGCGATAGGCCCATAGGACATTGGGGAGTTCATCAGCCCATTGCCCCCCAGCCTTCCCGAGGCGCGTCTTCAGTCCCTTCAGTATAGTTCGATTTGTAACCTCAGTCTGACCATTTGTTTGAGGATGGGCCACGACTGTGTGTACCAATTGAATGTGAAGATCCTTACAAAAT
>NW_021349447.1:0-298 GCF_001605985.2 Dendrobium catenatum | reverse complement strand
GCCTCGCCGTAGGTGCTGCACCGGGGTCCCATCCCACCACACGCACCAAAGGCGTGCTTGGGGCGGTTTTTTGGTTCGCCACGAACATTGAAACAGAGTTTTGAGTTTAGAAAATTTCATACCTTCGCGGGGTTGTCGGAGATGAAACGTGGATCGAGGGGTCACTCGCCTACCTCATCGTAGGCGTCGCATCGGGTTCCCTTCTACCACGCGCACCAAAGGCGTGCTTAGGTGGTTTGCCGGTGCGACGCGAACGCCGAGGAAAGAGAGTGGAGGGGGGATTATTGCATTTTTTGTA
>NW_021349446.1:0-291 GCF_001605985.2 Dendrobium catenatum | reverse complement strand
TCTAACCGAGCCTAAGGTTGGGTTTTGCCATAAGTGAAAGTGGTCCCCACCCACCCTCCAATAGCAAAGGAGCCCTGTCTAGGCTTTTCCCCTGCCATCTAACCAACTTGGGGACATGTGGCAGCCATCAAGGGGGGTTTTCAATCAATCCCAGTTTTCCCTTAATCTCTAAACCGTTTGAATAGGGAAAAAAGCCCTCTTGAGCAAGCACTGAATCCCTTACACTCTCTCACTTCCTCTAACCTCCCAGACCCAAATCTCTTTTCGTTCTAACTCTCCAAGCTCTCCTCC
>NW_021349445.1:0-442 GCF_001605985.2 Dendrobium catenatum | reverse complement strand
GCAAGAAAATAGACATGCGAGCTTTCCAAAAATCAAATAACATATTTTCAAATAAAGGAGGTCTAGTGATTGAATAACCTTCCGCAACATTACGATTAGCCATGGATCAAAAAATTCAAAAGCTTTTAAAAACTTATTTTATGAATCCTGTTCAGATACAACTTGAAAGTTTGTTAAAGATGTTAAGCTCTATAGAACTGGCCCAAGGCTAAATAAAGAGAGAGGTGAATTGGAAAAGAAAAATCTTTAAATTAAAATACAAACCAAAATCACCACAGAAAACAAAGTGCAGAAATTAAAACGTGGAAGCAGTAAAAAGAAAGAATACACCGGATTTATAGTAGTTCGGTCAAACCTTGACTTACATCCACTTCTTGGAGGCACCCTCCAAGTATTGCACTAAAATAAGTGTCTCTCCTTTATCCCCCATAGCTAGGCGGAG
>NW_021349444.1:0-659 GCF_001605985.2 Dendrobium catenatum | reverse complement strand
CACTAGTAAATGCAAGAGACAAATAAGATACAACTTTTCTTCGATTCGAGAGGAAGGAAAAACTCTCCAAATCTCTAGCCGTAGTCTAGAGCCCAAGAACAAGAAAACCTAGATCTCAACAGTATTCCAAATGCAAGATACTCCCCCCTTTTCCTCCTAACCTCCTAATTAACGATAAATGAGTTTTACAAAGTGTCTAAACAGCCCCTCGCATTCAAAATTTCCCTCCCAAAACTCCTCCTTGGCCCCCGTCGGATGAGCTCGCTCCGCTCGGTTCCGCCCGCTGTTCCGCCCACTCGGTTGGTTTCCGCCTCGAGTAGGTGTGGACCGGTTTGGTTTGGACCGGTCCAGCCGGATCAAGTGCCGGCCTAACAGAATTCCAGTTTCCCTTGCTGGAATTCTTCCGGATACCATTGGGCAACAGCCAGGATTTGTGGGCAGCAGTTCCGTCTTCCCAAAACAGCAATTATGGGTCTTCCACGGGCTGAGGGAGCAAGGCAATCAGATGAATTTCAGGCTGCAGTCTTAGGAGGAAGAGAACTCCACGTTGGATTGGGTTTGGAGAAGGGTTAGTGGAAGAAAATTAGGGAGAGGGGCTTTGAAAATTTCGGCCAGCAGCAAAGAATGAGTCAAACTCTTTCCTAGAGAAGTCAGGGCCC
>NW_021349443.1:0-265 GCF_001605985.2 Dendrobium catenatum | reverse complement strand
AAACATTCCGGTGATTAAGCACAGTGACCGAAAAATCTCCTAACAACTTTAAATTGAAGCAAAATTTCCGAATAGCATCGACCGAAGGTCGTCTACCCGGAAAACGCCAACCAAAGAAAATTCAAAGGGTGCAGCTAGCGACCGGACCTCTTCCTCAGAAATTAACAAAGCCGGCAAGCCACGATGAGAAGATACACTTAACTCAGGGAAGGAAGACGAAGAAATACTAGATAAAGCCTCCTTAAACGAAAGAGGCGCAAAAGCC
>NW_021349442.1:0-464 GCF_001605985.2 Dendrobium catenatum | reverse complement strand
TAAAGTTATGTGATGCATGCTGTGTTGGTGGTTTTCCAGGTTGGCCTGATGTGAGTGATGCAATTTCATTTTCTAATTCTTTAATTCTTTCTTGAAAGGTGTTGTTTTGATATTTTAATCTATGAACTTCTAATTTTAACCAATACTCACTGTGATCTACTTCTAATGCAAGTTTGTCTAACCTATGAAAGGCTTCTTCTAGTTCAAAATGAGTGATTTTCAAGGTTTCATGCATCTCAGTTAGTTCAATATGCTTCTTATTTAATGCATCATACTCATCAAGAAGTAGCATATGATCTCTATCTAAATCAGCATTTTCTTTAAACAAGTTAGCATGCTCGGTTTGTAAAGAACTAAATTCAATATTAAGCTTAGTATGCATCTTTTTCAATTTTCTATACGAGTCATGAATATTCTCAGAAATAAACAATAATTCTTCATATGAAAGTTGACATACCTCATCT
>NW_021349441.1:0-285 GCF_001605985.2 Dendrobium catenatum | reverse complement strand
CAGTGCTTCTGAAGAAGAAGAAGAAGGAGAGCAAACTTATGCACCTCAATCAGATTATCAGAATTTGATTGAGAAATTTAATAGACCTGAGACTCATGTTGATGAAAGATTTGATCAAATTGATGCTCAACTTCTGCAGCAGCAACAGGACATTGGGAGTATCAGAAATGAAGTTCATGAAATCAATACCAATATTATGTTGATGGCCTCCTACTTCAACCTATTTGGTGGCATTCCTCCTCCAGAAGAAGAATAGAGAATGAGCGATGATTTTATTTATGTTTG
>NW_021349440.1:0-277 GCF_001605985.2 Dendrobium catenatum | reverse complement strand
AAACGATTATTAGCCTCAATCCTTAACATCTAAAATTCCTACACATCATCTTATACCCTCTTATACATTCATTTATTTTGTAAATAAAATATTTAATCTAAAATTTTCGTATTAAGAAAAATGCCCAAAATTTTGACTTACATATTTTGCCCAAATCTTTCCTTAAGCATGCTAAAACCTCCCCTTTATTTATTTAATCAATAATATTCATTTGTTTTCGGATTTATATTAAATTAAAAATTGGAAAAATATTTTTTCTCTCCAATTTGACATTAGA
>NW_021349439.1:0-223 GCF_001605985.2 Dendrobium catenatum | reverse complement strand
ATGATGTAGACACATTAAATAGAAAAAAGGGTACACACAAGGCCATCTATTACTGATTTGATTCAAGATGTCTCTAGTGATTACCATAGGCAAGACCTTAGAAGAAAGTACCCTATATGATTCCTCGAGGGTGAGTTCTCTAAATGAGTATCTTGGATGAGTTCAAAGGGGTGAATGCTCCACTCAAGTGGTGAGTGTCTCATAAAAGTGGTTGTAAGCTTGG
>NW_021349438.1:0-4667 GCF_001605985.2 Dendrobium catenatum | reverse complement strand
ATTATCATATCTTCCCATGGAATCGTCAGCAGCCCTAGAAGTGCAGCAGATCAATGAAGTGGCCCAACCAAAAATATTCGAGATGTTAGGAGTTTTCTGGACTGGCCACGTTTTATAAGAAGATTCATCTCGGAACTTTACACCATAGTGGAACGATAACCGATGTGTCAAGAAAGGGTGAATTTCTTTGGACGGCGTCTGCTTCTAAGGCTTTTTGATTGATATAAAGGAAAATGATTGAAGCACCCGTCATGAGACTGGCCTGATTTTCTTAGGTGTTTTTGAAGTGACATTGTGAGCGTCAGGCATAGGAATAGGAGGTCTTATCTCAAGAAGGCCACCCGTGGCCTACTTCAGCGAAAAACTAAATGACGTCCGCAACAGCTATTCCACCTATTGACAAGAATTCTATGCTATCATTCAATTCCCTTAGATATTGGAGGCATTACCTGCTGCTCAGGAATTTGTCATATTCTCGGGACCATGAAGCACTTATGATACATTACTCCCAAAAGAAGCTTAACGCCCGACATGGTAGATGGGTTGAATTCCTGCAAGAATACACGTTTACATTCGACATAAAGCAGGTTCGGAAAATAAAGCGCGCGGATGCACTTAGCCGACGTCTGATGGTGAGCTCGTGAAATGAGGATGAAGAATGATAGGGTTCGAGCAACTTAGAAAACTACTTGAGTGCCCTGACTTTAAGGACACATATCTAACCCTTCACTACGGGGGGCGAACGAATTATCGATGACTTTATTGTGGAGAGATGGATTTTATTCAAGGCACAAAACTATGTATCCCAAGACTTCTCTTCGGAATATCTAGTATGGGAGTTACATGCGGGAGGTTTTGGCCGGAACACTTTGGCCAGACCAGACAATTGCTCTCTCGAAAATCGATTTTTCTGGCTAGCCTTAGCGAGATGTCAGTCAGTTAGTGAGACGATGCACACCTGCCAACTTGCCAAACAGAGAAACAAACACTGGTTTGTACACCCCGCTCCTGTACCTAGCTCTCCTGGGTAGATGTAAAGCATGGACTTCGTACTTGGACTAGCTAAACCGTTAAGAAACACGATTCTGTATTTGTGTGTTGACGTGCGATTTTCTAAGATGCTCACTTCGTACCTTGCTCTAGAGACTTTCGACGCCTCCCTACGTCGCAAAACTTTACTTTAACGAGATAGTTAAACTTCACGGCCTTCCCAAGACCATAGTAATCCGATAGGGACGTTAAATTCACTAGCTATTTCTGGAAGAACTATGCGCTACAATGGCACCAAAATTACAATTTTCCAAGCACCTTCCACCGCAGACTGATGGTCAACTGAGGTAGTAATAGAAGCTAGGCAATCGCGTACTCCTACAGGGAACGTAGGTGTGAGGGAAACATCGAGATGGGATGCAAGTTACCCACATTAGCAACAAATGCCTTACAGACAACCTCTGTTCCGAAACAGAACTCAACTGAGCGTCCCACTGAAATGTGTTGGAGCTACCCTGAGGCTTGCCTAGGCGCGCCACGAGTTGACTGGCTCATGCCCAGCGCGTAATTATGGTGTGTCGGGCAGTCGTGCAGAGGACTGTCAGGGGCAACTGGCAGCAATGCATTGGTTATTGAGGAGTGAAGGAGTCCAGGTTGCGTCGGTATAGGCTATACCACCTTTATGGCTACGTCTGTGATGACTCTGAACGTTAGCATAGTGGTATGAGGTACAAGTAGGTGTTGGAGGATAGATTACGAATCTTAGGAATGTACTACTTGACGTGCCAGGACGACGAATTAAGTGAGAAGCATCGTGGTAGAGACTGCGCTGAATGGGCGGATCGAGTGGATGAGCAGCGCCATGGTCAGAGGAAATTAAGGAGCGGCGCATCGACCGGCTGGTTGACGCGAAAGAAATTTCAAAAAAATTGAACAGAGCAGAGATTGACTAAAGTAAGTTCCACATCTTTATATTGAAACTTAGTGCAGGATACAACGAAGAAGATTTTTAAGAATTCGCAGTTGGATAAATCCAAGAAAAATGACGTGATCAGTCAAAAAGGTACACTTCTTGGGGTTGGCGAACATTTGTTCTTTCCTCAACGTTTCACAGACTTGCCTTAAGTGATCCAAATGCTGTTCTTCCGAGTTGCTGTAAATTAGGATATCGTCAAAGTATACAACCACGAACTTTCCTAGAAAAGGTCGGAGGATTTGGGTCATAACTCTCATAAACGTGCTCGGGGCATTGCTTAAACCAAAGGGCATCACTGTCCATTCGTATAATCCATCTTTGGTTTTGAAAGCCGTTTTCCATTCATCTCCCGGGCGGATCCTGATCTGGTGGTACCCACTTTTGAGGTCGATCTTAGAGAAAAGAGTGGCTCCCGTCATCATATCTAGCATGTCATCCAGGCGTGGGATTGGGAACCGATATTTGACCGTGATTTTGTTGATAGCGCGGCTATCGACACACATTCTCCACGATCCATCCTTCTTAGGGGTAAGAAGGGCAGGAACCGCACACGGACTGAGACTCTCCTTGATGAACCCTCGTTGAAGCAACTCGTCCACTTGTTTCTTGAGCTCTGCGTGCTCAGTTGGGTTCATACGGTAATGAGGCAGGTTGGGTAAGGAGGCTCCAGGGACTAAGTCGATGGCGTGTTGGATGTCCCTAAGGGGTGGCAGTTGGTATGGCAAATCCTCAGGGAAGACATCGGCGAAAGTTTCAAGCAGAGGTTTTACTTTCTCGGGGATAGGTTCATCGTGATCTACACTTACTTCCCGAGCTACTAACGCGTAAAGAGGTGTTCCAGATCCTAGCTCAGTGTCCAAGTCTTTGGCAGTTAGAAGGTTCAGGCCCGTGTTGGGTTTAAGAGAATTTGGCTTGATGTTGTCCCTTGTAGATTTGGGTTGGGTGGGGAGGAGTTTGATCTTCTTGCCCTCGTGTTCAAACACGCAGGTGTTTGAACGGCCATAGATGTGTACATCATTGTCAAAAAGCCAGGGGCGGCCAAGGATGATTTGGCCCACATCCATAGTTAACACATCGCACCAGATTTTGTCCTTGTATCCGATGAATTCAATAGGAATGAGACTCCTATCTTTCACTTCCAGAGTCGTTGAATTAATCCAGGCGACTTTATAAGGGTTGGGGTGGGGTGTGGTCTTCAGCTGAAGTCTAGAGATCATGGCTGAGGATACAGCGTTAATACAACTTCCACTATCTATTATAACCTTACAGTTCTTGTCGCTGATCTTAGTGAAAGTGTAAAAGATTGCAGTTCTTCTCCAGTCATCACTAGGTTTGGGTTGAGAGAAGGCACACCTTACAACTTGCAGATCTAAGCGATCCACCTTCTGGAGACAGTGGACCACGGGAGTATCGTCCTCATCGAAATATTCCTCGTCGTCGTCCATGTGGTGGACAAGCTCAACGTCAGGTTCGTCTTCTTCCTCCGTCACTTCCTCAATTATCGTGACCTTAAACGGGCTGGAACACTGAGACGCAATGTGTCCATACCCATGGCACCTAAAACACTTAGTGCCGGCTGTGGTCTTGGGTGTCTCTCGGTCTGGCGTTTTCCCTTTAGAATCGGATCGAGGTTGGGTTTGGTTAGGAGCAGGCCGACTACCTGAGGGTCCAGTGGGTTTGTTGTACGGTTGGCTAGAGGAAGACTTGTAGGGGTTAGGTCTAGAGTCTTGGGTTCTAGGGGCGTGGCTCCTAGATTCTTCTAAGTCCAAAACAAGACTACAGGCGGCTTCGTATGTGTTCACTCCCCTAGCAAAGAGTTCATTTCGAATATCTTCTCTTAATCCGGCTCTGAACATTGACAGGAGTTGCGTAGGAGTGGTAGTCTCCTCTCCGTTACAACGAATCAGGAAATCATCGAAGGTCGAGATATATTCCTTGACGGTCTTGCTCCCTTGGGTTAGCCTATTCCATCGATCTAGAAGTCTTGGGTAGTATGAGGGAGGGAGGTATTTCCTTTTCAGCTCCTGTTTCATTGTTCCCCAGTCAGCAATGGGGTACTCGCCTCGCGTTTCCCTCATGTGCTCTACATTGGTCCAGTACTGATTCGCCCTACCAGTCAACTTCATCTCAGCGAATTTAACTTTCTTATCTTCCGAGATATTGTACCACTTGAAGTAGCTATCCATTCCCTTAATCCAGTCAAGAAAGAGTTGAGGCTCTAACGTACCGTCAAACATCGGGGCGTCTACCTTAATACTTTTGAGGAGTTGGGCATCGTTGTCTCTCCAAGGGGCTTCTCTTCCTACCTGATCATGGTTGGGTCGGGGGTTAGGTCGGTAAAACTCTCGATGGTGTCCGTAATCCGTTCGATTATCATCGCCGTAAGGAGATTGTGGACGGGAGGGAGTGTAGAGAGCGGGGTGACCTATTCTTTCAATGTTATCTAGTCTTTCTCCCGTATGTCGTCTAAGTTCAGCTACACTCGTTTGGGTATCCTTCATTTGTTGTGTAAGTGTTCCTAATTGA
Source organism: Dendrobium catenatum (assembly GCF_001605985.2). Taxonomy (NCBI): domain Eukaryota; kingdom Viridiplantae; phylum Streptophyta; class Magnoliopsida; order Asparagales; family Orchidaceae; genus Dendrobium; species Dendrobium catenatum. The sequence continues at coordinate 175 of NW_021349438.1, read as the reverse complement.
CCCATAATCATGTCTAAAGTGGTTTGCAAATGGGTAGGATCCATGGTTGGGTGTTAGGGGTCACTAGGAAGACTTCCTAAGTCAAGGACAGCAGTTAACTCTACCGAAAAGCTTGCTGAAATCTAGGCTACAGCAGCTGGAAATCGCTGGACAGCAAACACAGTCGAGGGGAAAG
>NW_021349437.1:0-473 GCF_001605985.2 Dendrobium catenatum | reverse complement strand
CATAGATAACCTACTGTGGGTATATCTATGTTCATAAATGGCCCATTACTTATGCAACCTGATTATTATCAGTGATTGCAGGGGTTGATATATCTCTTGTACACTAGCTCTTGATATTTGCAAAGAATTGTAGTGTGTTTACTTAGAGCCATGTGACATCGTCTGTGTGAAACTTATGATTATCTTATGCTTCTCAAATCAACTTTGAATCTTTATTCATGCATGCTTTATGAATATATTATCATTGAAAGTGGCTTCTCAACAATCATTATCCATTGATATTTAAATCTTACTTGGCAAGAAGGCTTTGAAATATTTGTAGGAAAACCATACACTACTAGTTGAAGGCATATTTCCATGTTTCTCATTTAGTCATTGTAAGCATATCACTTTGATTGAATGACTTGAGCCACATCAATTTCACCACTCCTTGTTAATATGGTAATTTTCATTTGGGTGAATATGATCGTTCC
>NW_021349436.1:0-2709 GCF_001605985.2 Dendrobium catenatum | reverse complement strand
CAGATTCATTGACTTATTTAGAGGTTGAGTAAAGCGTTTAAAGAAATATGCAGATACCAATTTCCCAGAGTGAACAATGCCAATTCCGCAAGCCAATTTACTCGCTGTTTTGTTTGGGGGAGAGATTGGATGATACTCTTTAGGTATTTCTGAATGTATTATTGGTTTCACCGCAAGATGTGAGCACAACAGTAGGACCTATTTACTTCAGCTAAACTAGCTGATATTCTCCAAGATCAATAACAAAAAGTACTGTTGAAATGTTTTGAGCCAATATTTAAGGATTGTCTAAAGCCGTCAATGATAAGGTAATAAAGGCCAAAACCCCACTTAAGAACCTTCTGTTAAATTATTCAGCATGCACTTTGTTGCTATTTAAGTCTAATTAAGTCACAAAAATCAGAAATTACTTTAGAAACTTAAACCTAATCTCCAAATAAAGCATATACCAATAACTTATCTTAAGATGATAACATATGCAATACATGAAGTGAAATGTCATCAGATTTTAAGAATACCTTCGTTTCATTTGGAAAGATTCTTATTTAGAGAGAGAGTTATTAATCATTGTCCTTACAATAGGAATACATTAAAAACATAATGGCCTCGATTAAAGAAAAAAGGCTGAGGGAAAACCTTAAGCAGCTCATAAATATAGTAGCGTATGTCATAATCAGTCAGTGTCGGATACAAGATTTTGAAATCTGTGCTGTTCACATATTCAAATATCAAGCTAGGAGTTTTAGAATGCTGGTCTCTGACAATATCAAGAAGCTTTACAATATTGGGACCACCACAAAGATTTTGAAGTATTTTAATCTCCCTCTTTATCTGCAAAATAGGCAATAAAAAATAATTAAGCAATCAAATTTAATCATCAATTCAAGAAAGTCCTTAGTGTGCTCTATGATTGAAAAATTGGAGTGGGCAGACAGTGATAGAAAACATAGAGTAACATTTTATTTACTTGATTCAAGCACAGTTCAAACATGTTTACATAAAGGTAAGAGAATAGAGGAATAAAAAATACAATAGAATATATATTCTCAATAACAAGAAAATGTTATAATAATAAATATTACAGATTATCATTACATAAATGTTTAGCAAATATGATAAGATGATATTTGCATGTTTAAGTTTTGAGCCTTTATACTGTTATAGGTGGGGTGGCATTGATCAAGTTCGTTCACAATAGAAAACACATTGAATAAAGAGTTATTCTTCAATGACACTCACAATGTCATTAACATTACTGAGTGTTGACCTCGATTTTGCCCAGACCCTTGGTCAAAGGGTTGACTTGGTCAAATAGACCAAGCCAGACCCCAAGACCCTCTCCAATGGGTTCAATGAGTCGATTTAGCCCGGGCCCAAGCCATGGGTCAACCTGGTTGACCAAGTCAACCAGGGTTGACCAATTTGGACCCTTTAAACCTAAAATCAATTTTAAATCTTTTTCAAGGCTTCATGGCTCAAACCCCTCATCCCCATGGGCCTAATTGACAAGGTTGACCAAGTCAATCCTTGACTTGGTCAACCCAAGTCATAATGGGTTAAATATAACCCATTAAGAGCCCATTAAGACCCAATTAATGCCCTTAACTCCTCCAAACGTTTTGGAAATTCAAATCCCGCCTAAATCACTCCCTCTCCCTCTGAATTTAACCCTGGATCTCATCTCCACCGTCCAAGGGAGAGAGGGGAGTTTAAATAGCAAAATTTAGGTCGTTTTTGGGACTTTTTTTTGCTCTTACTTCTGACCTAGCGGCTCTTGATCCGAGAGATTTCGTGTGAGAGCTCCCTTAGGTCTCCTCCACCTTCCCTAAGCCAGAACCGAGCGTTTGGAGTCGCCGGCGGCGAGCTTTCAGGCGAACCGAAGGCTACAACGTTCCAAGGCTTCTTCCGATCGATCCATCGCGTTTCGAAACGTGGTTTCTTCTACAACTAGGAGCGTGGACAGTCTACAAGTGCAACAAGCCAGAAATCCCTCGATTCTATCGAGTATTTTCGGTATAATCCTAAACCCTAGTTGGAAACACTTAGACTTAATTAGGTTCGCATATTGTACGTTTTAGATTCCGAAAAATAGCCCCCACGGATGCTCTTCGTCCCTAGTACCCGTGTTTAAAATTTTATGAAATTTCATTGAGCGAATCGAGAGAACGGAACGAAAAATGGTTCTAGGGCTCGGAATTTGTTCTGCATGAGAGGGAGCAAATTTGAACCGTTGATCTACTGATCAACGGTCCGGAAGCCGCCGTTCCGAGCGGGATTTCGACCAGGAATCTGATCCCGCGGCGTGTTCTCTCGTGCGACCCGATCGTGGCCGTTCATTTCGAACCACGCCGGATCAGACGGGAGCAGCTCCCCGTCCTACGTGGATGAGTGAAAGCGCGTGGACCCCACGCGCTTTTCAATCATCTCGTGATGATTGCACGCGGTTTTGACCGCCGTCGCCGCGTGTCAGCTCCGGATTGGCCGCCGCCGTTTCATATAATTAGTAATTGATTTTAAATTAATTTTAAACCTATTTTTCATTCAAAAATTCATAGAAAATTTGTTTTTTGTCCGTTTTTGACGCACAATACCTCGTTTTGATCGTATTTTTATTCTCTACCTGTTAAAAATTTGTTTTTATTAAAATTAACTATATATTTTAATTTATTTTAAAAAACAGCAAAGTCCTTTCCTTTTACATTATTTAAA
>NW_021349435.1:0-878 GCF_001605985.2 Dendrobium catenatum | reverse complement strand
TATGCTAGTCATAATGATATCATAAATAGCATAAAAAGGAATTCCATTTCTAAGTATTTGCATCTAAAGAGCTTTCTAAATTTAAAAGAATTTCATTTCATCTACCTCACCACAATGTGATCCGTCAAAAGTCCTTACGACCCTTTCCTCTTACGCAATCAAACTCTACAAGAGACAAACATAAGGTGTAAATATAAATTTTCTCCCTCTCAAACCTTTAAAAAGGCCTAGGTTATAAACATGTAACTATTCATACACCAAGCTTTGATTTTTTATATAACCCCTCACCCAATTTACGATAATTCCATTGTTATTTCCACTAGAATTAGGATTACATCATAACTTTAGCTTTTGGAAATCCTCAAATAAATCTTTGCTCACCTCAAACATACAGACCTCATCTATCCCTTAAACTTAAGTCAACATACAACAATTTATTGGATTTATCTAATTTAAAATTTTGAAAAACAATACTTTATGCTAAAGCTAAAATCCTTACTTTAAAACCCCCCTAAACTCACAAGGAATCAACACACATAAAGGGTTTTTTCATGTTTTTCGAAAACCCTAACTATTGGAGCATGAAAAATGTCTCCTAAAAAGAATCTAGCTTCACGAAAAACCTTTCTAACATCATTTAGAAACTTTCCTACAAAGACATTTTTAAAGAAAATCAAAATCGGATAAAACCCTAAATTTAAAAATCCACATTTTCATGAAATCAACTCATATTTTGGTTTAAAAACATTCTCCTACCCACCCTTCCCTATCTTTATCTTAAAGAAAACTTGCATTTTCCCAAAACCCTAGTTTTCTTCCCTTTGTAAAAACTCAATGAAAAGAAGAGGAAACTCTTGCAAACAACTTACCTTAGCCTT
>NW_021349434.1:0-891 GCF_001605985.2 Dendrobium catenatum | reverse complement strand
ATTTCTCTCCATTGGGGGCAGAATTTCAGTTTTCATTCATTTATTTGGTAAATACTTGCGGTCAAAATTTTGATTATTTGAAAAGCTTTAGTAATTAACTTCTACAAGAGTAGTCATAATCATTCCTTTGCGCATTCCAACTTCTCAGACAAATGAGACAAGCCGTTGGTTTGGATAATCTTCTCTACACTCCCGATGCTGACTTCTCATGTTTTTCTGATCTTGCCCTTGCATCACCTGAAGATTACTACAGAGAAGGGCAGGGTTCCCTCATCCAGTAAGTGACTTTCTTAATGTTTTGGAAGTTTGTTAGCCATGTCTTAATTTTCCCTTATTCTTGAAATTTTATTTTTGATTCTTTATCCCTAAATTTTAATTGTTACCGTCTCTTAGCTAATTCTCGCTAGGTCATTTTTTTCCTGCAGAGCTGTTCTTACACCCGGTGATCCCTACATGCCCCTGCCTAATGATGAAATTGTAAGGAGAGTTCAGAAACAGGTCAGTTGTTAAATTGAGACCATACCCTTAAAGTCTCCTTTTTTATGTGAAGTCTGATTCAGGTGGTAATAGCGTTGAGTTTGAATTTGGATCTGGTGTTTGATAAGCCACCATTTTGTCACAGTGCCTGGAAATTTACTTATGTAGTCCACAAAGGAATCTGTACCCTAACAGTTTAGTGATTGCTTATGAACAAGTATTTGTTTTTGATGTAGGACGGGTAGGAGCTTGATAGGAAATACTTGAAATCAAGTATTTCCTATTCACCTTTACAGCAAATCTCCACGAAATACTGCTGTCCGGAGCAGGAGAACCGTGAAAACAGTGGAAAAAATGTAGAAAACTGAGAGAAAATTGTAGGAAAAACTTATATTTTACTAGTAGATGCAAGGA
>NW_021349433.1:0-307 GCF_001605985.2 Dendrobium catenatum | reverse complement strand
GTCCGACGATGGTTGGCGGGAGGGCGGACGTCCGGCGATAGTCGGTGAACTAGTACAAGTCTGGTGGCGATCGGAGGACAGGTGGAAGTCCGGCGACGGTCGACGAACTGGCAAATGTCCGTCGGTGGTCGGCAGGTACTCCGGTGGTGGCCGGCAGGAACCCCGGCGGTGGTCGGCAAGTACTCCAGTGGTGGCCAGCAGGAATCCCGGCGGTGGTCGGCAGGAACTCCAGCGGTGGTCGATGACAAGAGAGCTCCCAAATTCCTCCCTCTCTTCTCTTCTTCTCCCTCTTCCTCCTCCCCTTCAT
>NW_021349432.1:0-357 GCF_001605985.2 Dendrobium catenatum | reverse complement strand
ATAACGTAATCCTGATTTATCAAGATTAATTGAACCTCTTAATAAAAACGGAATATCAGCATTATAATATAAAGTAAAATGATGCAAATTATCTCGACTTTTGGCTAAAAAATCAGCAGAGGAATTTCATTCTCTCCAAATATGAGATATGTTATAATCAATTTGAGATAATATTCTTTTGATATCTTTTAAAATATAATAAGTATCAAAATTGCCAATGTTATCAGCAGAAATAAAATTGAAAACTAACAAAGCATCAACTTCTATCCAAATTTTAAAATAACCAGATGATAAACAAATTTGAAGAGCTTTATGAATTGTCATAAGTTTCGAAAATAAAATAGAGCATTTATTGAG
>NW_021349431.1:0-262 GCF_001605985.2 Dendrobium catenatum | reverse complement strand
ATAAATCTTTTTGAACTAAACATTCTGATATTAAAAATTGCTTTAGAAAATAATAAAAAAGCTGTCCCAAATAAAGTCTACTTCATTTTAGAATTAAAATAAATAAATCCAAGTGTAGATTCTAAGAGAAGATAGTTGAAGGAATATCAAACAATACTATCTACAAAACAAGTGCTTATCGTCAAATTCAATGAACAGTTTTCTCTTTAAATTTATGTGCCACGAAAAACTACCAGCTAGCGCATGCATGTGTCCTTTATAA
>NW_021349430.1:0-223 GCF_001605985.2 Dendrobium catenatum | reverse complement strand
ATATGTACATAAATATCATATGAATGGATACAAGTATTGATTATATATAATTAATAAGATGGATGCAAGAGGATAAAACTGAAAATATTAACAAATATGTGCCTGTGATTCTTTTACTTATGCTTGAATGATTATAGTACCGTTGATTTACAGATTTACTAATTTACTGATCCCGCAAGGAAGATGTTGTTTAATTTGCTACAAGGGCATCAAAGATGATTTA
>NW_021349429.1:0-2100 GCF_001605985.2 Dendrobium catenatum | reverse complement strand
CATGATAGGAATTTTCCTTAGCATCCACATGCAAGGCTCCATGTGTATGTGCAAAGTTTAGTCTCAACTTTTCCATTGGCATCTCAAAATAAATTTTTAAAAACATTCTACCATGCCGTCAAATCCACTCTATCGTAAGATTTGATGCATGGGAGAAGATGTTGACAATGGTGAGCTTGATAAGGGAGAGATCACAAAAATTGGGGTACAAACTAGCCTAGCTTGAGCTTGATAAGGGAGAGATCCCAAAAATTGGGGTACAAATGAGCAAAACTTGAGCTAGTCTAACAAGTATTGAGGTTGGCTTGCTAAGAAAATGAAATAATGCTTTTATTTGTATTTAGCTCATTTACCTATTAAAGCTAAACATAAATTATTGTGAACATAAAACTTTCTTGAAAGCCTTATATAAATTAGGGAATATGAATGTATCACACATTTATGTATTTATTTATAAATATAGGAACATGAACATGCGTGTTCACAATCTCTATATTTATGCAGATATACAAATATAAACTCATACAATAATACATAAACTCACACATACATACACATGCACATGCACATATGCACACGCACATGCACATATGCACACATACGCATATATATAAATATTATCAAGCTACAATCGAGTCAACCACAATCAAACTAAATCATGTTTGTATTTAAATCATTAAATAAATGATCTTATTAAAAAAATTGAATTCAAGCTAATAATTCAGTTGAGCATGAACAATAAGCATTTTCTAGATATTAATGATATCGGTCAAATACTGATGCAGTGGATCTACAGGGAAACGGACACAGCTTGAGTGTTTTCCCAATCCAGGGAATAAACACACAAATACACAAAGCTTAAGCTTCAAAATGAGAGATAATATTCATTGATGTTGTTTCCTACTACAACCTTCTATATATAAGCCAATAAGAGAATCATCTAGAAACAAGTATAAAACTAAATATACTAATCCTAAGGAAGACTATAGCTAAAATGCTCCGCATCATTCTCCCCTTGCGTCAAAAGAGCTCGACTCCGTCGAGGCTCGTCATCGGGAGAAAGATTATGATCAATCCTCCTGGGTCGAAAACTTGGCGTCTTTGATGCATTAGTATAAACTTATTCATTACCGGCATGAGTACCTTTGACCTGGGAATAATAATTTTGGTTTCATTGCCGCCATCTCCATTTAGAAGGCTTATATCAGAACCATAGGCAGCTACTTTATCATTATTGCCCAAGCAAACAATCATAGATGAATAAGCATAAGCAATTAATTTGCTCTCTCCATTCTCCTCTGCCACATTCAAGATAAATTCAATATTCCTTATGGGCACCACTGAAGTCCATAGGCTTTGGGACTCACCTATCCTCTCAGCTTTACATAATATAAGGGCGTTGAAGTTGCTGAATTGACCGGTGCCTGGGGCGAGGCCAGAGAGATCATTGTAAGGAAAATCCACGGTCGTTAGACTCTGCATCCAAGATATAGATTGCGGAATGCTTTTGTCGATTTGGTTCCTGGAGAGGTTGAGATAGTTCAAGATCTGCATTCCAGTGATCTCCTCAGGGATCTCATTTGACAGATTGTTTCTGCTGAGGTCTATGAAGGTAAGGAAACTACACTTGTTGATCTCCCGAGTAATATGAACGGAAAAGATGTTACCGCTAGAAAGTTGTTGTAGCCGGTCGATCTCTGGCGGCATGTTGCCGGAGAAGAGGTGTTGGTCTTTTAAAAACATCTGGACAACAAAGAAATTACCGATAGAAGAAGGAAGAGGACCAGAGAGGCGATTGTTCGAGAGGATGCTCTGGCCAAGATTAGACGAGATCCGGGATTTGCTGATGTTGGGGAATCCGCCGGCGAAGGGATTATCTTGCAGCTCAACCTGAACGATTTGGAAGGCTAAAGAGGCCTCTCAGGATGGAGCCCTGAAGGTAGTTTTCACTCATGCGGATATGACTTAGAGATGAGCATCGGTTGAAGCACAAATCTGGAGGTTGGAGAAGGCCATCCTCCTCAACGCATCCTACGCCAAAATCCTGGCGGGCTTCATGCACTCAGGAAAATCACTTATTACCGGCGGAATTTTCCGGCG
>NW_021349428.1:0-412 GCF_001605985.2 Dendrobium catenatum | reverse complement strand
CTTACTGAAATAAAATTTCAAAAAAAAAAGTAGAGTTTAGGTGGTTTGGAAATTATGCACAACAAAAATCAAAAGATTCCATAAAGGAAAGGTGCTACTCCCATTGATCTTTAAAATAATCATTTTAAATTCAATTGTTAGAAACTGTTGGACTGGTTCAGTTGAACTGGTAATCTCCCCCTCAATTGTAGAGCGAGCACGCGAGTGAACCGACCACAACAACACATTCACAAGCAAAAATACGCAACAACATCAACAACAACAACAACAAAAACATCAAGCCTTTGTCCCACTATGTGGGTTTGGTTACATGAATCATTTTCGCTAATGTGTCATGTTAAAAGTCTAATTCTCATTTAAATCTAATAAAGAAAGATCATTTCTAATATTTTCTAACTAAATCCTTTTAGGC
>NW_021349427.1:0-218 GCF_001605985.2 Dendrobium catenatum | reverse complement strand
TCATTAAGGTGTGAAGTGAAAGACTTTGTCGAAGTGATGTACAGTATTTGCTTTGAGGTAAGTGTTCAGAACCCAGTTAAATTTATAAGTGCTTTAAAATTTTTATGCTTAGAATTCAATTTTATGTAATTATTTTCTTGTCAAATATTTTATTTACTGTCAAATGTTTTGATATTTATGTTTTAAAGTATCCTACAGTTTCATGCTTACATTTCATG
>NW_021349426.1:0-1362 GCF_001605985.2 Dendrobium catenatum | reverse complement strand
CAATTTTCCACAAGTGCTTCAATCCAAATCTCCACGACGATGAATTGACCAAGAGAAATAAAGGAAAATAGTAGAACGAGAAAAAAACCTAGAACTCACAAAGAGATCTAGCTTCTCCTACGAACTCACTAAGAGACCGTGGAGGTTTGCACTCACAAAGAGAACACAAAGCAAATATTTTTACTCATAAAAAACTAACTATTACATGAGAAAATGGCCTTATAAATAGACCTCAAAATGACAAAGAAGCAAAAGACTAAAATGCCCCTTGGGCTACAATAGCTACCAAATACCCATGAGGGCAAAAATGGAAAAACATAAAATAAAACTAAACTACTACATAAAATGATGAAAATACAGATCATGATCGTGGTCGTCGATCTCCGGCATCTCCTGAAGGTACATGTGTCGAAATCGCTGCTGATGTCCCCATCATTCTCCCCAGGTGGGAGAAAACTCGACCCCGTCGAGTAGATATCTAAGGAGCCCTCGTACAACTCTAGGAGATCTGGGTCTAGGCTATGTAGCTCATCCCTGTCAATCCAAGTATCCTCTATCTCCGGTGTCCCTTTCCAATGAACTCAGTATCTTCGGCGCCCACCTTCCTTTATGGAAATGACCTCAACATCTATTATTGCTTCGATCTTCTCCGCTATAGGTGAGTAAGGTAAATTGGGGAGTGGAGCTGGGTTGGGGATCTCACTAGGTGGGGTTACACAAGGCTGATTTAAGGAGTGGATTTTAGGGTTAACACTCAGGTCCTTCAAAGGCTACTAGGTCTTCTATATTAAATATAGGATTCAAGTTAAAGCCTCAAGAGAGGTCCAGTATGTAGGCATTACTATTAACCTTTGAGATCATCTTAAATGGTTCGGTGTTTTGAGTATGTAGCTTCTTTACGGCGCCCGGAGAAAAGCTCTAGGCGGACCCGTACCATCACAAAGTTTTTAACTTTGAATTCTTTAGACCTTTTGTTATTAGCAATAATTTTAAAATGGGTGTTACTTTGTTCAATTTTCTTTTTAATTTTATTTAGTAACTCCTGGAGGTGAAATGCAGATGCAAATGCAAGAGATCGGGTGTATATGATGAATGACAAGACTCATGATCTTACAAACTAATGTTTGAAACATAAACAAATAGGAAGACAACAGACTACAAAACACACACACACAACATACTAACTCACACGAATACATGCCTAGAAAACAAAAGGTGGACGAACCACGAGAAGAAAGATCTAAAGTGTTTGGTCTAAGGGAACTAGTGTAGGGGGAGAAATGAAGACACTCTTAGCTACCAGGGCACTTCTATAGGTGGTTTCCGTTAGGGTCGACAGCAGTCTCCTAGTGGGGGTAGTGT
>NW_021349425.1:0-326 GCF_001605985.2 Dendrobium catenatum | reverse complement strand
TTCCTATGCGATAGAAAAATATAGGGAGATGAAAAAACTCAGTTTCAAAATTCAATTTAAAATATGATGAAAATTTAGAATCAAAAGTAAAATAACCTCTTTAAGAAGAGAGAAAGGGAAATAAAAATCATGAGTTCCCTTCCTCTGACTATTTTTGGAGAAATCAACCACAACTTTCAATAAAAATACAGGAGGTAGATTTTTTATTTTTTAGAAAAGTGATCTTGTGTGTTGATCAGAGGGAAGCCCAAAAAAAATTTTAGAAAAAAAGAAAAAAAAAAGAAAAAGATAAAAACCCGCATGTCAACGTTTTTACAATCTACTGA
>NW_021349424.1:0-238 GCF_001605985.2 Dendrobium catenatum | reverse complement strand
GAGAAAGGGCAGAAAACCCTTGGATCGTTTATGCTTCCTTTTGTATTTGGGGAACTCCATACGGAAGCCAAATTCCATGTAATTGATGCGGACACTTCGTTCAAGGCATTATTGGGTCGCCCCTGGCTGCATGAATACGGCGTTGTCCCTTCAACATTACACCAGTGCATGAAGTATCTCAGAGAAGGAGAAGAATTCAGGATTTCTGGCGATATTCAGCCCTTTGCAGTACATGAAG
>NW_021349423.1:0-254 GCF_001605985.2 Dendrobium catenatum | reverse complement strand
GATTTGATCAACTTGATGCTCAACTTATGCAGCAACAGGACATTGGTAGCATCAGAAATGAAGTACATGAAATCAATACCATTGTAATGCTGATGGCCTCCTACTTCAACCTTTTTGGTGGCATTTCTCCTCCTGCTCCAGAAGAATAGAGAATGAGAGATGATTTTGTGTTTGTTGTACTTGTGTTTAGCTTTAAATGTTTTGTTATGTTAGTGTTTATTTTAGTATTTGTTTTAGTTATGTTTTGCTTATGT
>NW_021349422.1:0-215 GCF_001605985.2 Dendrobium catenatum | reverse complement strand
GATTTTGCCCTCATTTTGCGAGGACTTTATGATCTGACTTTTGGTTTCCAATAAGCGCAAGCCCCTATAGTTAATTACCCCTCGCGGTCACAAGAGAGAACTTTCAATTAAGACTAGTCGTCAATCAGATATGTATAAATATGTGTTATCTAGCATATAGTAGCAGCAATGAGCTTAAGATGGAAATTGGGAAAGATTGATATTTAAAATAAAAA
>NW_021349421.1:0-217 GCF_001605985.2 Dendrobium catenatum | reverse complement strand
GTGTGTGTGGAGGCCCTCGAAAGATCTCCGAAAGCAAAGTGGCATCGGTACCAGAAGACTCACCGGGGCAGAACGACCCGTAGGGGTCCACCGAAAAAGAAAAGTCGTAGGAGGGTCCTGGTGTACTGTACCCCGTGAAGTCTGACCTCCTGGGCTCCTGTGCATCCTCCCCAAGATCCCTAGGAGAGGGGCGAGCGTCTACAGACCTCCTGGAAGA
>NW_021349420.1:0-304 GCF_001605985.2 Dendrobium catenatum | reverse complement strand
TAGTTGATTTCTCATAGAGATTTGAATTGTTAATGTAAATTTATAGGTTATTCCCAATCCATGTTGACATGAACATAGAATGCCACTCATCATAGTCTTTCCAAGGAGTCTTCTATCCCTCAGAAGCTTCTAGGTCCCATCTAGCAGCTTCTGATGAGGGATATGAAATGACTTGTAGCGGCTCAAGTGGTGAATTCAGTGATAATACTGATGAATTCAGGGCTTCTTCTGGTGGAATCAACTAACTAGATGACGATCTAGCTCTACAAATCTTTTTTCTACAAGTTTTTATCTGACACTGATT
>NW_021349419.1:0-319 GCF_001605985.2 Dendrobium catenatum | reverse complement strand
TGTGGAAAACTGATTTGGCAAATTTTACCTTGATAAAAACAATTGAGCAATGTGTGATTGGGAATCTTTGTATTATGAACAAAGGCTCCTGGATTGTTTCTACTGTTTATGGTAGAAGAAATGTATACAATATATTTATAAAATTGTTGCAAAAGTTTTATTAAATAGACTAGCTATGGTGATCAATAATTTGATTTTGGAAATTCAAGCTGCTTTTTTAAAAGGTATATCGTTATCGGAACATGTCCTTTTGGTCCAAGAATTATTTAATAAATTTAGATATTCTAAATCCAAGAAAGGGATGGTGGCAGTGAAGATA
>NW_021349418.1:0-263 GCF_001605985.2 Dendrobium catenatum | reverse complement strand
CTCATGCACTCCAACACTTGGAGCTTTGAGAGTGCTCCAAATGTTATGCATGAAAGAAGATTGATCACTTGTTAATTCTATGTCTTACCAAATAAAGATTTGAACTTAGGATTTGGTCCTAAGGTCCTTAAGATTCAAGTGAGAGAATAATTTAGAGCTTTGAGGGTGCTCCAATGTATCACGCTTGAAGGGGATATTTGTTGGTTTATGTTCCAACAAAAGGGATGAAAGGACTTGGGATTTGGTTCCAAGTTGCAAATGAT
>NW_021349417.1:0-352 GCF_001605985.2 Dendrobium catenatum | reverse complement strand
GAGAAAGGCGTGCATGGGTTGCGAGCACCAGCTTAAAATAAGCAATTTATAATTTACCCCGCCTCGCAGTAGGCGTCGCACCGGGTTCCCTTCCCACCACGTTAGAGAAAAGCGTGCATGAGTTGGTTTCCTGGTCTGACACTAACGCCAAAAATGGGGTTTTGATTACCCGCCCCGTCGCAAGAATCGCAACGAATTCCCTTCTCACCACGCTAGAGAAAAGCATGCATGAGTTGGTCGTTCGCCGCGTTGCAAGCGCCGGGAACGAGTTTTCAAAGGCTTAGAGTTTAGGAGCTTATACCTTTGCAAGTGTCATTGGGGTTGGCACACGGATCGAGGAGTCACTCGCCTA
>NW_021349416.1:0-409 GCF_001605985.2 Dendrobium catenatum | reverse complement strand
ACACTAACATTTAGAGGGGATAATGAAACCTCTCTTAATCAAGTTATCGTCAGTAGGAATGAACTTATGCAGCAAACGCCACATAAAGGTAGAAACAGTACAAGGAATACTTTTATTCCAAATTAAACAAAACAGCCTAGAAGTATCAAGCTTTTCTCTGTTATAATGCCAGACATCCAAAATTTTAAAAGTGCCATCCTTAGACAAAGCACACATTTGCGTATCTTTAACATCACAATTAAAAGAAATCTTTAAAATATGCTGGATAATATCAATAGGCAATACAGAAGCAAGTTTGTCAATATCCCATCTGTTACCCGAAATAAAAAAGTTAACCTTAAAAAAGTCATTAGAATAGGAACAAATAAGAGAGTCAATCGAAGAACCCTCTAACCAACGATCTTGCCAA
>NW_021349415.1:0-286 GCF_001605985.2 Dendrobium catenatum | reverse complement strand
TATGATTAGCTAATCTGCTCAAAACCTGATAACATCCATCCAATGAATTAAATTCAGTAATGCTAAATTTCAAGTCTTCCAGCAGCTTCAAAACCTTCTTTATTAAAACACATTTAACAACAATGTGTTCTGTATTTTCTACCTCCGACCATCCTCTTGGACAGCCTTCACGATCTACAATTCTTCTGTATGAAAGCAATGTAAACGTTGGAATACCATTCTTACTAATTCTCCACCAGAACATATCAATTTTAGGATTTAACTTTAATTTCTTCCTCCATTTGAA
>NW_021349414.1:0-324 GCF_001605985.2 Dendrobium catenatum | reverse complement strand
TGTATAATTAGAGGTGTCGTAATATGAATGTTCCCCTACACTTTGTCTAGGTCGAACGCTTGGAAGCTGACCTATTGAATTACTGGGTTGCTCCCGTAAACTTGGACAACCATCTAAGTCATCTTCAACATTTCTAGAAACATCTCTAACATTAGTCATGAAGGTTTCAGATGTGATGGTGGGCCTAACACATAAAAGTTAAGTTAAGTCTAATGACAACTTAAGTCAAACTATCATGAAATACAATAGTTGATACGCACATGTAAGCTTGAACCGGTGGTGCAGCCACCTCGATAGGTGAAATTTGCTCAATCTCCACATAAA
>NW_021349413.1:0-232 GCF_001605985.2 Dendrobium catenatum | reverse complement strand
GATCAAATCATAGTGAGCTGACTTATATCGTGCAAGGCAGTGCACTAGGCTAATTAATTATAATGTAATGCTATTGATTGTCTCGGAGATTGAGAGTGATCATTTATCAGGGTGATTGATTACTCAGAGTTTATTGAAGCTTAATTCAATGTATGTGACACCGGACCGGAGGGGGCTCGACGAATCCACGTCGACAATCCGGTGACGCGACCAAGAACTCCTTTTTGGGAGA
>NW_021349412.1:0-303 GCF_001605985.2 Dendrobium catenatum | reverse complement strand
TCATGCATAAAAAAATTCAACTTAGATTGCTTGACTTTACTAGTACCTTTATATGTAATGCATAAACTGTCCTAAATTTCCTTGCCAGTAGTACATGTAGAGATTCTCATATAATCTTCCGAATTTAAAGCACAAAGCAAACAATTCATACATTTAGCATTTAATTCAGCATAAATTTATTCTACTCTACTCCATTCAGAAAAAGGGGTATCGGTTTTGATTCCATCTATAATACGTGACGGTACAGAATAACCATTTTGAATCAAATGCCACATTCGATAATCTATTGATTGCAAGAAAGTA
>NW_021349411.1:0-271 GCF_001605985.2 Dendrobium catenatum | reverse complement strand
GGAGAGGCACTTCGGTTCAGTTAAAGTGTGAGACCAATTAGGGGTGTAAGTGAGCCAAGCCGGCTCGAGCTTGGCTTATTAACAAGCTCACAAGTAGAGCTTATTGAGCCACGAGTTCAAGCTCAAGCCTATACTTGAGCTCATACATTAAACAAACTTGAGCTCGAACTCAGCCTAGCTTGGCTCGAAAGCATGTTAAGCCACTCGATTAACTTAAAATATATTTTAAAATTAATTTAAATTATCATATAATATATTTTAACTCTTTAAA
>NW_021349410.1:0-287 GCF_001605985.2 Dendrobium catenatum | reverse complement strand
TTCGTTAGTTATCTTCTATTTTACTCGTATTTTTGTTATTCATCTCCTTCCTCCCCTCTTCATCCACCCAAGTATTCCCCCTAGCTCCACCTCCTCAACCCACGACCGACACTCCACCCGACCCCTCATACCGCCGGCCCAAGCTCTAGCCACCGGCCACCATCCACCTCCTTCTCCCCAACCGAGAACCCCTTAATTGCCTTTCCTAAATTGGAGGGATTAAGTTAACGAAGGATTTGAATTCAAAATTTCAAATTTGAATTCAAATTTATTTATTGCTTAATTCA
>NW_021349409.1:0-397 GCF_001605985.2 Dendrobium catenatum | reverse complement strand
CTCGTCGAGTCGCTCGATTCGACTATAAGCACGTCACATTTGGAAATTGTTTGATAATCCAAATTATGGATTGAACCTTCCAAACTCAGATTGTGTTAAATTTGGTGTTGTTGGGTTCGTATTTTATGAGACGTTCAGTTCGACTATAAGTTTATTGAAATCAGAGTTCATATGAATTCCAATTTAATTTTTGAAGTTTTCAACTTGATTTTTGATTTAAGATTTATGCTTGATCAAGATAATTTTTTGATGATATATCAAATAGATTCAAATATGTCTATCAAGTAACTAACTAAGAGATAAATATAGGTTACAAAATAAGCCGCTCTGCTAGGGTTTATGGTTTTGGGGGTTTTTTGACTCCGCTGTCTCCCCGGCCCTCGGGGGGGGGGGGGTT
>NW_021349408.1:0-263 GCF_001605985.2 Dendrobium catenatum | reverse complement strand
TAAGAGAGTAATTAAGGATGATTAATACGATCATATCGTCCTGGATGATCACAGGATCGGCCAGGACGATCTATTCAAAAATCTTGGTTACTTCAGGACGATAAATATTGGTCAGCTCGAATTCAGAGCGATGCTCTGGACGATTTTCCTCTGATTTGAACTGATCGGTCGGGACGATCATGAGATCGTCTTGGACTATCAAGCCAATTTCAATCGTCCAATTTTTCATCCAGGGCGATACTCTGGCCGATCTTCTGAGTTTT
>NW_021349407.1:0-1014 GCF_001605985.2 Dendrobium catenatum | reverse complement strand
CGAAACTAGGTAAAGGAGTGAGTGAGGAAAGATTTGTGTGAAATGAACGGCCTATCAAAGGGTTCTTATAGAAAAGTTTGACGATCGTACAGTACGATTGATGATCGTACAGTACGATAGTCAATCAATATCCTGACCGGTCATTTCGGGAAAAGGCAGTCAAATCGTACAGTACGATTAATATCGTGTAGTACGATCAGGCGAATTTCGATCATCCCGTGGCCCTCAGTACAACTTTTGACCAAAAGTTTCGTACAGTACAAACAGGTGTATCGTACAGTACGATCCATAATAAATATTGTACCAAACAGCTTTAATTCATATTTATTCGTGTGCTGATGTGTATCGCATCGTACGAACAGTATGTATCATACATTACGATAATCAGTAATGTCGTACCAACCAGATTTAATTCGTCCCAATCCGTTGCTGACGTGTATCGTATCGTACGAAGAAGAGATATCGTACAATACGATAGGCAATAATTTTGGATGCCTATCGTACAGTACGATGTAGGTTGTACCCTAAATCAACAGAGCAGAAATCTGCTTGTTGGTGGACGGTATGTATATTAAGATGTATCGTATGGTACGATATGTGTATTGTACAGTACGATGAACAGTCAAGGCAAAGTTTTTGTGTGGTGAGTGTGTGATGATCAGGAGCAGCCCTATTTAAAAAATTTTTATTTTTATTTTGTTGTTTATTTTTTTATTTTTTTTGTTTTTATGTAGTTATATCTATGACACATAATCTAGTCCTCAATGTGCTAAAGGTGTCGAAAGCTAGAGGTTTTGTGAATATGTCAGCTAGTTATCTCCTGTAGCGATGTGATGCAATTCTATATCTCCCTTTGCAACATAATCTCTAATGAAATGATGTTTAATGTCTATGTGTTTCGTTCGAGAGTATTGAATTGGGTTCTTAGAGATACAAATTGCACTTGTGTTGTCACACATGATTGAGATGGTTCCAAAAGGTAGTCCAAGATCAAGAATTTGTTGTTTTAACCAT
>NW_021349406.1:0-206 GCF_001605985.2 Dendrobium catenatum | reverse complement strand
GAAAATTGGTTATATCATCCTGGCCGATCTCACGATAATCCTAAATGATTAGTTTAAAGCCAATTTTAATCGTCCTGATCATCGCCTTGATTTGGTGCTGGCCGAAGTCAATCGTTCAGGCCATCGTCCTAGCCGATCATAAGATCATCCTGGACGATGTGATCGTATTAATCAGCCATTAATGATTTCCAAATAATACCAGATCA
>NW_021349405.1:0-348 GCF_001605985.2 Dendrobium catenatum | reverse complement strand
GCACATATTGGCGTTGACCGAATTCAAAGGTCAAGTCGGGAATTTTGATCCTAAGGGTAGATAAAATCTATCCATGGGGAATCGAGATTTGAATTGATACCAGGGTAGTGCCATAGAGGGCGTACTCTACCACTAGTGAGTCAAATCCTAAGGGAAGAAAAGATTCTATCCCTAAAGGGAAAAGGAAGTCTAGGTGATCGTATAGGCAGGAAGACTTCCTAACTATAGAGGATCATATTTGAGTTTGATAATAGGGTAGTGCCACGAGGGGCGTACTCTACCACTAGTAGATCTAATCCTTAGGGAAGGGAAAACCTAATCTTAAGGAGAAGACAGGTCGAATGATCA
>NW_021349404.1:0-742 GCF_001605985.2 Dendrobium catenatum | reverse complement strand
GACGATAAGCTCAAAACAGAAAGAATCAGCCGCCATGATCAGTTTAGGTATTCTTTATTTTAGGAAATCGGCCAGGACGATATCCCATCGTTCTGAACGATCTAACTCAATTATGCCTAAATTAATCTGGTATCTTTGGAAAGTATTAAAGGCTGATTTATATGATCACATCATCCGGGACGATCACAGGATCGACCGGGATGATGTCCTGGACGATTGACATCGGCCAGCTGTTGACCTCCGTATATTTGCCATGATCAATCCAAGCAACGAAGGTGATGATCGATTATTGTTGGCAAACAAGATATCGTTCAGAAAATGATTAAAATTTTGTTCGATTACAAAATGGATCATATCGATGCATTCAAGACATCAAATATATCAAATAGAAGTTGTTCGTATGCGACTCGATCGAACGACAACGTGTTAGTGGATGCGACGCTAGCAAAACACTATCCAAATGGCCTCCACTTGTAAACAAGCTTCGTCGATATATTTAGAGCATCAAATCCAACCAAAGAGGGATCCCACACAATTAAATTGAACGAAAGCGATCGAAGTCGACGGACTACAGACATACTCGACGTTGCACAAACGTCGTCCGCTTGCAAAATGAATTTCTCCATTATGTTTTGAACGTCGAAAACATCGGGAAATGACTGTGATATTATTTGGATATTTGCACGAGTGAAATAATAAAATTTGGTGTGCGAAAATATAAAATTTGTCTTGAGTTGCGAGG
>NW_021349403.1:0-2088 GCF_001605985.2 Dendrobium catenatum | reverse complement strand
AAAGGGGATGATATGAATTTTTCCCGATTTGGAGAAGACAGTTCCTATGATTTGATATATGCCAGTGCGGTTTTTCTTCACATTCCTGATCATCTAGTGTGGGTGGGTTTGGAGAGGTTGGCGTTGAAGCTGAAACCAATGAAGGGGAGGATCTTTATTTCTCACAACATCAAGTTCTGTTCAAGGATTAAGAAGGAATGCCCCATGAAACTTGAGGAGATAGGTTTGGAGTATGTTGGAAATCACACTCATGATAGTTTATTATTTAATCATTATGAAATATGGTACGAATTCAGAAGGAGTGTAAAATGAGATTCCAAAACCCACATTTACGCTTTGCAAAGGCATCAATTACCGTACTCGCGAACAACAGCTGGAGGATCTCTTGAGATAATCAAATTCTCATGTTATTTTCTTTGTTTTCCTTGCAAATCGCTTTCTCAAGCCTATTAGCTTTTTGGCATCTTTCGTATCTGTTTAGCAAGTTTTTAGATTCAAGGGCTCAGTTCTTCTATTTTTAGATTCAAGGGCATTTCACACTGCAAGGATGCGGGTAACATTCACACAGCTCTTCCTTACCCGGGAGAGCTGCTAGTGGAGGAGTACCACAGTAACTACGGGTAGCCCTGGGCTGGTGGTCGTGACGTCTTCGCGTTCCTTGCGTCTGCCATTTCGCTCCAACCCTCTGATCTTTTATTGGAGGTTGGTTGTGGCACTCTTCGTGTTGGTCTCCACTTCATCAAGTACTTTGATGATTCAGGCCCCTATAGTTGTCTTGAGCGAGTTGAACTCTTACTCGCAGCTCTCCGCCGTGTGCTCTCCTCGCAGGGGCTCCCTTATAAGCGCTCGTTCATCCTTAAAGGGAATGATATGGGTTTTTCCCAGTTTTGAGATGACAGTTCCTATGATTTGATGTATGCTGGTGCAGTTTGTCTTCACATTTCTGGTCAGCTTGTGTGGGTGGGTTTGGAGATGTTGGCGTTGAAGCTGAAACCAATGAAAGGGAGGTTATTTATATCTCAAAATATCAAGTTTTCTTCAAGGATTAAGGAGTGCCCCATGAAACTTAAGAAGATAGGGTTGGAGTATGTTGGAAATCACACTCATGATAGTTTTTGTTTAATTATTATGAAATATGGTACGAATTCAGAAGGTGCATAAAATGAGCTTCATTTTGAAGAATTTGATGGGAGCTGCCCGGGTATTGAGGTAATGGTTTGGAATTTGGGAATGATTTTCATATTTTTACGCAAATGCACTCATGTAAGATTGTTGTTTTCCAGTAAATTTTATTTGTTCAATGTAATTTCTTTGGCTTTTATTTTTCTTTTTATTTTTTTGTTTTAGCATATGGTTTAAATGAGAATTTGACTTTTAATAGGACAAAATGGAGAAAAAGTATTCATGTAGCTGACCCCACGTAGTGGGATAAAGGCTTGATGTTGTTGTTGTTGTATATGGTTTAAGAGTTTCTTCCAAAGTCATTTGATCTAACTAACTCTGTTAGTAGTTATTTATGTATTTTTTGGAATTGCATAGTCAATGTATATTTTTTTATACTTGCGAAGTGAATGTAGCCGTCAATGATCTTGCTCCTTCGAAAGGACTTATCCTAATGCTTACAGTGTTGTACAATTAAGTAGATCAAATGAATTCAATTTATGTACAATTACAATTTGTCCTGTTTGTATGGTTAGTGCGCGTTACTCTAAAAATTTTGCATCTGATTTTCATGTTTGTCAAATATCTTTAATAGAGGAAGCAAAAGAGTTAGCAGTATCTTTCTTCACTAATACCTAAAGGCCCAAAATTAAATAAACATAATTTAAGTTTCACCTGCCAACTTTAGCCGAACTTGTTTTGATGAAACTGATCCAAGGCTCCTCTCACAACCATTTAGTATAACTATAAACTTATTTTAATGAAACTAGCAAGTTACCTTTCACAAGGTATTTAGAATAATAAACAAAGGTAGAAAAAAAGGAAATTGGAGATTATTGAACTAAGCTCCAGCCATAGCCAGATGACTAAGTTCCATTTGTAGTTGCTCAAGCTTTAGTTCGAAGTTATGCTTGGTTTTCATTAAAT
>NW_021349402.1:0-391 GCF_001605985.2 Dendrobium catenatum | reverse complement strand
TATAAATAGAGCCCTCATTCTACACCAAGGGGACTCAGGTGAAGAAAGAGAAGAAGAAGAGGAGAAGGGGGGAAGGAGATTCCTCGCCTCCTCGACCACCGCCGGAGTTCTTCCTGCCGCCTGAAGACGCCGAAACTCTGCCGGATATTTGGGAAAACGCCAGAATTCTTCCCAACTTCACGGGATGTAGGAATATTTCTCAATTAATGAAACTCCGCCCAAGTGAGGCCGGAGTTCTCCTCTGCCACCAACAGACATCGGATTTCTACCCGCCGTGGCACATTCACTCTTCGCCAAGTTTCTACCCGACGCCGGACTTCTACCGGTTATCGAACTACACTGGACGTCTATGCTAAGATGGAGTTCCTTCCATTATTGGACTTCTACCTGA
>NW_021349401.1:0-264 GCF_001605985.2 Dendrobium catenatum | reverse complement strand
TTGATCCATGGCTAACATTGGAAATCGCAACACTACGGAAGGGTATTCTATTACCCGACCTCCCCTGTTCGATAACCTACCTTTTGATTTTTGGAAAACTCGCATGTTAATGTTTTTACAATCTACTGATTATCGCATATGGATGCTTATTCAAGAAGGTTATTCTCCACCTTCTCGTGAAATTAATGGTGTTAAAACTGAAGTTGCTTTTACTGAATAGACTCTCAATGAACATGATTTGGCTCAGTTAAATGCAAAATGTTT
>NW_021349400.1:0-318 GCF_001605985.2 Dendrobium catenatum | reverse complement strand
GTTCCACAATAAGTCACCAACCTACAAAATAATATTTAATGAAAAGATGTCTACTATAAAATATTTTAGAATTGATGTTAAGGTAATATTTTAATGATTTTAAATCTTTAAATTTTAATATAACTAATTTATAAAATAAATAGTCAAAAGGGTTTCACAAACCTTTTTAAGTCAAGATGGATGTGACTAGTATACACAATATACAACGCTTTCACTTAAAGAATCAACCAAAATAAATGTTTTAAAAATCAAGAGTATCAGGAAGTGTATGATTTAAATAAATATTATTATGAATAATATACAGAAAGTAAGTCTCAC
>NW_021349399.1:0-341 GCF_001605985.2 Dendrobium catenatum | reverse complement strand
TCGTCTGGACGAAAATTTTCCAGAGAACCAATCGCCAGGGATGATAATTTAATTTCGTCTAGACAAAAATTTTCCAGAGACTAGATCGTCCTGGACGATTATTAATTTCGTCTGGACGAAAATTTTCCAGAGGGCCAATCGCCATTGATGATAATTTAATTTCGTCTGGACGAAAATTCTACAGAGAACCAATCGTCTTGGACGATTGTAAAATTCGTCTCGGACGAATAGGACTTCGAAAAATTTTTAAGCAAGTTCCTATTCGTTCCATGTGCTCAATAAGTGATAACTGTCTGATCATCTCGTACGAACGGATATCGTCCAGTATGATCAGTATAAAT
>NW_021349398.1:0-297 GCF_001605985.2 Dendrobium catenatum | reverse complement strand
TGATTTTTTGTGTGCTGATGATGTGTAGGATAAGGAGCATAGAGCCACTAATTTTTCCCCAATCCAAGCTTAGGATACACCCCTATAGTGGTTTGAAGGTGACTTAGAGCTCACCTTGGGTGGTTTAGTTAACCACCTTAGAGTAGTACATTTGAGCTCAAATTTGGTGGGTTTATCCCTTAGGGTCAGGTGATCCTATGGTCCAAATTTCATCAAATTTAAAGTTCATTTGGTTTCCCAAGTAGGAGCCACAATAATCCCCCTTAGAAATACTCCTTTAGCCTTAATAAAATTCTA
>NW_021349397.1:0-625 GCF_001605985.2 Dendrobium catenatum | reverse complement strand
TTTCAGAACCTAGGTCCTTAACCATTAATTTTTTGTATAGAACTCTTGATTTTGACTAGGTTTTGGGTTTAAATGATTGAGCTCCAATTACCTGCATCCTTCATAATCAAATGAATGATTGAGATTGATTAGTTATGATTTGAAGCTTAATGGAGGGCTAGATTGAAGTCTGGAGTTGAAGTTTGGAACAAGGACTGGATTGGAATTTGATTAAGAGCTGGATTGGAATTTGTTTGGGATCTCTATGATTGGCAGGGGAATAATGGTAAAGCATTAGATCCCAAAGAAGGGATCTTGATAGGTCCTGATGACCTTATACAAAGATGATGTCAACACATAGAAGCTAGTTATTATTTGAAAGTTGATATTAGGAAGGAGTTTCATCTATATGAATTAAAAAAATAGTTGGGGATGAAAAAAACTAGTGCAGATATTTATTGAATTAACTGTAACTCTAAAAATATTTATAAAATTAAACATATTCGAAGATTAGAGCCATAATTGATATGTTATTTGTTACATCAGGACATTTAAAATATGTTTTGTTTCAGGGTGCTTTCATTTTAGGCTTTAAAGTGTATATTGCCCAATGCTAACCCTCAATGTTAACTAAATGGTTATGTAG
>NW_021349396.1:0-232 GCF_001605985.2 Dendrobium catenatum | reverse complement strand
TCCCTTCTTAATGGTAATTTTTTTCCCAAAATGAACTTTCAGACATATTTTTTCAAATAGCATAAATTTGAGATATTTAGCTAATTATATGTATTATGGGATACATAAAGTCAATTTCCCTTTAACAATTTGTTATGCATAAATTCTTTATTTTTTATCCATTTTTTTAAATAATTCTTAATAAAGTAAATTTATTTTTTAAATATAAAAAATTAAAGTTATTTTTAATATT
>NW_021349395.1:0-345 GCF_001605985.2 Dendrobium catenatum | reverse complement strand
TTTATATTGAAATTCTTACTAAACTCCATAATATTGGGGTGTCAACCTATTATTGAAATATTTTCTTTATAAGTGAGCACGCTCTCAATTTTCTTTTACCCCCTCCTTATCTGCTTTCATGCTCTTTAAAAGGGACTGTTAGACATCTTATGATGTGTTTGTATTTTAAAGGTGTAAGCCTTTTATGGCAGCTCCCATTTAACTTTCCAAATGTCAAATTTTAAAGTTCTTACACCAAGCTCTATCACTTCTAACCCTCATCTACTATATGTGGAACCATGAAGCCATTATCAATTGAACTCTCATCCTCTAAAGTCATCTGACTTTCCATCTTTCATTCACTTC
>NW_021349394.1:0-731 GCF_001605985.2 Dendrobium catenatum | reverse complement strand
CTTTGAACACTTCTTAGATCAACCATTGAACACTTAAAAGCAACCAACACTTTGAAGCCTCCACTATAAGAAAAACATGGTTAAATTAAAGAAAAGAAGGAGAACTACACCAATTAACAAGCCTTTATCCTATTAATGCATTAAGTATGTAATGGTGATAGATGTCAAAGGGACTATTGTCAAGCAAAGGAGGTTAGAGTGATTGTAGTCAGCATGTGACGTAGGTCAGAGGGATCATAGTTAGTTAATGGAGGTCTGAGGGATAGTAATTGAGTGATCAAGGTTAAAGGGACCTTTTTTAGTCAATGAAGGCCAGAGGCCATAGGGGCCATAGTTGGGCGAAGGAGGTTCAAGAGACCGTATTCGATAACTAGGGTCAAAAGGATCATAGTCAGTGGGAGATAGAGACCAAAAGAACATTGTCAACGAATAATGAAGGTTGAAAGAATCATAGTTGATGGGTGATGTGAGTCAAAAATATCATAGTCAGGTGATGGTGGTTTGATGATCGTAGTTGAGCAACATATATTGATGAGATAGTAGTCAGACAATGGTGGTCTAAAAGGACCATAGTCGGCGAGCAACGAGAGTTAGAAAGACCATAGTAGAGCGACTGAGGTCAAAGGATCATAGTTGGCAGGCAAAGGAGGTTGGAAGGACTATTGTCAGCGGGCGATTAAGGTTAGTAGGATTGTAGTCGGCGGGGTATACGGGTCAAAAAGACATTAGTT
>NW_021349393.1:0-288 GCF_001605985.2 Dendrobium catenatum | reverse complement strand
AACTCAAATTGTCGAGAATGCTGCGCAGGGTCAAATACTACAACCCGCATGTGCTCCAATCGTCATATCTAAGTCTCAAATCCGATGATTCGAGAATGCTGTGCGGGTCTAATATTCAAGTTTCATCCACCTCCTTAAAAGGACTGGAGTCGACATGACTTGAAGTATAAAATGCCTCTCAAAATCCTACAAAAATATAAGTGACTTTAAAAGTCACCCCGATGATGGTCGTGTTGATCGAAAATCTCAATCGGAGGGGTCAAATCTCAAATCCAATAAATGTTTAAA
>NW_021349392.1:0-233 GCF_001605985.2 Dendrobium catenatum | reverse complement strand
TCTATAGGGATTAACATCTCCAACAAACTTTCAAGTGGTATCAGAGCTTCTTTCATAAAATTAGTTTTTCTCTCTGCCTTTCTATTGTTGTTTCTAGCTTTGTATTGTGGGTCATTTATTTTTTTTTAGGGCTTTGCTCTTCAACAACTTTTTCTTCGATTCAAATTTCTTATCACATCGTCCTAGCCGATTCTTATATTGTCCTGGACGATAGGAAAAATTCTCTTCAAAAT
>NW_021349391.1:0-1385 GCF_001605985.2 Dendrobium catenatum | reverse complement strand
CTATCAGATATATTTTCTGGAATAAAGTTTTGAATGGGTCACTTTTCTTATTCGATTGATTTTTCTGAGTTAGTTTTTTGTTTTCAAAAGATGGTTTGCCTTGTAAGAAGTCCGAGCTGGGGTTAATAGGATCGGTTGTTCTATCATATTTCTGATTTTGACGATGTTAATTCATTTCTTACAATTTTTTTAATCCAATCACAAGGAAAATTTATCATTTTCTAGTATTGATTAAAAATGATTTTATATTTTTATCATCTTTTCATTATGTTTTATAATTGTTTATGTACTTTATTCTATTTAATGGTTGTTTTTCTATTTTCTCTTTTTTGTGATGTTCAAAGGGGGATAATATTAGTGTTGTATCATTTGCTTGTTTTAGTAAAATTTGCTTGTTTTGCTTATTTTGTTCTCCTGTGTTTTATGTTTTATTTTTTCTTTGTAAATTAAAAAAAAATGTGTGATTTAAATATTCCAACAACAATGTTTGTCATCATAAAAAAGGAGGAGATTGTTGCAAATTTGGACCCATGTTATTTGATTTTGATGATAACAAACATTATTATTCTTTGACTACCGCAATACATGCATATCTATTTTATTTGCCCTGCTCACTAACCTTTCAGGTCCACAAGTTCACTTGGAACATCAACCAGCTCAAGATTAGGCAGATTAGGATTGAGTCAGTATGTAATTTCCATTGAAATGTAATTTTTACATTTTCTTGAGTCAAATATACTTGGATGGTTCCTGATGCTAAGTAACCTTGCACATACTCACTTAGATGGAGAAATTCTGTAAGTTTAAGATTTAATGTTTTTATCACATCATACAGGTTTACAATTGTCCTGGATGATCAGTTAAAAATTGAAACCCTAATTAGGGCATCTGGATTCTGTAAACTTGCTTAAGCAAATCGTCCTGGACGATATTTCCATCGTCCTGGATGATTTTTTCAAGTCAGAAATACTCAGTCGCGAAAGTCATTTAGGAAAGATTTTATTTTTAAAATTTTTTTCTAATCGTACAAGCCGATCTCATATCGTCCTGGACGATTCATTACAATCATGCCTAAATTAGTTAGTAAAAGGAGTTGAGGGTTCTATGCCTGCTTTGGGAGGAAGCAAAAGGAGTCAAGGTTCTCTACCTCACCGGCGTCGGTGAAAAGAGTTTGTACAGGCTTCTCCGCCTTACTGTAAGAGTAAAAGAAGAGTCATTATGGTTTTAGTGCAATACCTGGAGGAGAGGCTCTAAGGAGTGAACGTAGGTCAAGTTGACCGAACCACTATAAAATCTGATGTGTTCTTTATGATTATTTTCCACACATTATTTTTACTCCGATTAACTCCTTGGGTGAAATATCTTATTAATCGTTTTGATTATTG
>NW_021349390.1:0-210 GCF_001605985.2 Dendrobium catenatum | reverse complement strand
CTGAGCAGCAAACGGCCGAAGGAGAGGAGGAATCACGCAGGGAGGAAGAGCGGGACCGTCGACGCCGGGATCGTCGCCGACGAGGTGAAGAGGGAGGAGAGCGGGAGCTCTCAAGCGCAATCCGAGTGGCAGAACCGCCAGCATCCCTACCAGAAGGAGGAGGTGCCCGAGGGCGACCTCCCCGACCCATACCAGAGTTTCTCCCACTAG
>NW_021349389.1:0-368 GCF_001605985.2 Dendrobium catenatum | reverse complement strand
AATTTAAATAATTTTATAATTATTAATTATAATTGAAATTTATAATTAAATATTAATCATATGATCTATTAATATTAAGAATGGTATAATCTTATATGAATTATTCGATATGGAGATATTAAAGATGGATGTTTTTTATATAATATGATTATATATAATTGAATTAGATAAATTTTGAATTGGTTAATAAATTACATTTTTAGTAGAGATATATTAAAATTAATCTTTAAGATGATCATAAATAAAATAAAAATAATCTTAAGTTATTAGTAAACTACTATTTGTAACACTACAAGAAATTCATCAATTACTAGCGATATGGATTGGCGATTCTTAAACCACCGGTAATAACGGCGGCTTAATCGGCA
>NW_021349388.1:0-348 GCF_001605985.2 Dendrobium catenatum | reverse complement strand
CTTTCTCTATTCTGCTGTTGCGATGTGGTCAGGCAGAAAGATGATTTCCTTATCTTTGATTGTTCTCGCTCATTACTTCCCTTTGGTTATTACTCTATGATATTTGCTATAGTTTTTTTTAAATGATGATTGAATTCCTTCTCCTCGCATTGCCTTAGACATATGCTCTAGGCGATCGTTGAGTCTATTTTAGTTCTTTATGTCACTACTTCGATTTTGCTCATGTGAGCTTATGATCTCCACCCCTTCTATTCTGCTGGTTTGATGAGGCAGATAGTTGAGCTTCTTCTCTTGGCTCTTTCTCACTATCCTGGTTTAGTTAAGTGAGCATTGAGTCTTCTTCATTCG
>NW_021349387.1:0-352 GCF_001605985.2 Dendrobium catenatum | reverse complement strand
GTTGAAATCTGTTTGATCTGTTCTGTTCCGGATCCGAGGAAATCTGTTTAGGTGCTACAAGCATTATATATGTATTCTGGTGCGATAAGCACATCTGTTCTGGTGCCGTGAGCACAAAAGAGAGGCATAAGGGGCCTGGATCCTGTGAGATTCAGTCAGTGTCAGGAAATTTAGCTATTAAATAATATCTGATATTTGATTTGATATGATTCTGATTCCGTATTTGTTCTGTAAGAAAATCTGATCCTGATTTCTGTACAATTCTGATATGATTCTGTTCTGTTCTAATATGATCTGAATTTCTGATTTCGATATAATTCTGATTCTGTTGATCTGATATGTCTGATCTGTT
>NW_021349386.1:0-1230 GCF_001605985.2 Dendrobium catenatum | reverse complement strand
ATTCATCCTTTCACACTATCCCAAGTGTTGGCATAGTACCGTCGTCCTTTCACACTCCTCCGATGTTGGTAGAGAACCGTTCATCCTTTCACACTATCCCAAGTGTTGGCAGAGTACCTTTGTCCTTTTCCACTATCCCAAGTGTTGGCAGAGTACCGTCATCCTTTCACACTATCAACAGTGTTGGCAGAGTACCGTCATCCTTTCTCACCCTCCAAGTGCGGGCAGAGAACCCTTCGTCCTTTCACACTCTCTAAGTGTGGGAAGAGAACCCTCGGCTGTTCACACCCTCCAAGTGTGGGCAAAGAACCCTCGGCTGTTCACACCCTCTAAGTGTCGGTAGAGAACCGGATCTTCTTCCAAGATCTTCTTCACAAGTCCAATCTAAAAGAAAAGAGAGAAGAGTGAAGTAATCTTAAACTTGAAAGTTGAAACACTTACCCTTGAGTACCAAGTAAAACCTTCACGCTCCAACGGCAAGAAATCTCCTTCAAATGCTCTCTCAAACTCTCTCCTTAACTCTCTTCTCAATAGGCACGAAGATCAATGTCCAAAAAGATTAAGTTCCAGTTTAGAAAGGCCTATTTATAGAAGAGACAAGAAAAGCCATCTTAAAATGACAGATTTCAAGTTATGTTATACATGATCGTCTCGTACGATCGAAAATCGTCCCGGACAATTTTACTTAAAAGCCTTGAAACGAACCTGTTTGCATATGTGTACGAAATAATTTCGTACACGATAATCATCTGTACGAACTAGGTTCATTTAGATGAACAGTTATCATAAGGTCGGTTCCAAAAACTTTAGAATTAACTCACAAAACTGTCTTAAGTCAGTTTGATCGTCTGTACAAAATTGCGATCGTCTGGATGAAATTCGTCCAGAGAGCAAATAGTCCGGACGATAATTAATTTCGTTTTGGGACGAAATTCTTACAGAGAGAAAATCATCCCAATGAAAATTAATTTCGTCCCGTACGAACATGACTTAGAATATTTTCCTTGGGCAGTTTCTGTTTGTTCCATGTGCTCTTATTGAGAGATAACTGACTGATCATCCCGTACAATCAGTACAAATTTTTAATGTTCTTCTTAAGTTTGTGTGTATGTTTTTATTCACTCAATTACAATCACTCCCACTCATTTCAAATGATAATTTTAAGCTTCAAAAAACAAAAGTATTTCTTGCTAAATTTGATTTGAAGACTTTGTGTTTGAGAGTTTGATT
>NW_021349385.1:0-281 GCF_001605985.2 Dendrobium catenatum | reverse complement strand
GGTCTACACAGCCGGAAAGCCACCGGTATTTTTAATGTCCGGCGGTTTATCCGGCGGTTACACGACCGTCGCTATTACTGGCGGTATAAACCTAAAAAACCACCAGTTAAGCCGCCGGTATTAACCGGCGGCTAGATCGCCGGCCAAACCATCAGTATTACCGGCAGCCATATAACCGCCGGTCAAGGCCGTCGGTATTAGCTGTTTTTCCTGTAGTGTTTCTTAACACTATAGTGTTGAAATGTTATGGTCACTACGGTGCTCGGATCGACAAGTTGGTG
>NW_021349384.1:0-221 GCF_001605985.2 Dendrobium catenatum | reverse complement strand
ATGTACGGTGAATCCCCTATGTATATAGACACTCATGTAACGTCGTATTTGCAAGAAAAGAAAAAAAAGATCTACAATACATACAATATCTCTACAAATACAAATGTTTGCATAACATGCCAACTATGGGTAGATGTAGAAAGACTTCAATGAATGCAATATCCTGTAGTCAATTTCAGCCTGTAGATGAATACATCATCTACTTACAAGCAGTAGCAACA
>NW_021349383.1:0-876 GCF_001605985.2 Dendrobium catenatum | reverse complement strand
CCGCCTGGAGTAGCAGTGGACCGGTCCGGGTTGGACCAGTCCAGCCGGCCCCTCCTGGGCCGGCGTAACATAAAGATGTCTGAGATTATGTAATTTCATATTGACTACCGAGAAATATTTCTTGATACAACTTTTTTCTCATCCTTTTTATCATCCGATACCAAGCAGACCCCAAGAGCTAGGGTAAAAGGAATAACATGAGCTACTTAACAAATGAATCAAATATGAGCTATTTAGCAAGCCAAACATGAGTTGTTTGTGAACGATGAGTTTTTTTGACACCCATATTGGAATAGTGTTGGTTATGGAATTTGCTCCGGCTATACAGCTTCGAGAGGTGGTGAGTCTATGTGGGAATTGGTGAGGGATAGGCGTTGCAGGCGAGTAGCTTCATTTTCCTAGGTCGTTTTACTAGAGCATAGCAGGGAATAGAGGTCATCCAATCTTATATGGTGTAGCTTTGTCCTAATGGCTATCCTGAATGCTTGGTATGAGGGGGTTAGGCCATTTTGGGTATATAGGATGTCTTTGTGATCAAGTGGTGTGCCGATAGTGGTAAAGACGTTATACAAGAGAATGTTAAAAGCTTAGAATAGTAAGGTCAGGTGTAGTAGATAAAGCAACAGTTATACATGGTTGTCTTAAGGTTTTTGCATTCACCTTTCGTCGTGTGTACATTTGTTTATGTAAGTAAAAGAAAGGTTGCTTATGAGTGGATTTGCTTTACACATGTAGGGTTTAGATGCCTTAGTTTGTTTTAAGCTAACAGTGATGATTTGTATTTATGGAAGGTTGCTGCTCCACTTCGTCTGAGCTTACAGATGCCTTTATTAAGTGGCTATGCAGTTAACTTTAGTTTTTAAGTTGGAAAGGTAT
>NW_021349382.1:0-288 GCF_001605985.2 Dendrobium catenatum | reverse complement strand
TGGACATGTGAAAGCCGATTATCCTACACTTCAAGATAACTCGAGCAAAGAAAAGAAAAAAGGTGAGGAGAAACCTAAGTTTAGAATGGACAAGAAGAGAGTCCAAAAGGCGTTCTGGGTAGAATCTGGTACTGATTCCTCTGAGACTGAACCAGAGGAAGAGACTACAAATATGTGCTTAATGGGGGAAGATCATCTAGATCAAAGTGATGAAGAAGAGGTATGCAAACTGACTTATGATGAATTTTTTAAGATTTGTGAGAAAATCCATGCATCATACAAAAAACT
>NW_021349381.1:0-217 GCF_001605985.2 Dendrobium catenatum | reverse complement strand
CCAGTGAACAAAATTTTGGCCGTTGATCTCGTGATCAAAGATCAGGATTTCATCGTTCCAGACATCGATCCGACCACGCGCATGATTCTGCTGTAGCCCATCGCTGTCTAGCTTGATCGAACAGTCTACGCGCCTGTCTGATGTGGATTAGTGATGCCCCGTCCGTCGCGTGATTGCACCGCCAATCAATGATTGACGATGTCCACGGAGTGAATCA
>NW_021349380.1:0-256 GCF_001605985.2 Dendrobium catenatum | reverse complement strand
GTTTTTGGTTATGCCTTTTGGGGTAACCAATGCGCCCGCTATTTTCATGGATCTGATGAACCGAGTATTCAGGGAGTTTTTGGATCAGTTTGTGATCGTCTTCATCGACGATATTCTGGTATATTCTACTTCTGAGGATGATCATGCCAGACACTTGAGGATTGTGTTGGAGACTCTGAGGCAGAATCAGCTGTATGCCAAGTTCTCCAAGTGTGAATTCTGGCTGAAGAGTATTTCTTTTCTGGGGCATGTGATA
>NW_021349379.1:0-380 GCF_001605985.2 Dendrobium catenatum | reverse complement strand
ATAATAAATTAAACTATTTTATAAATAATAATAGTTAATTATTGACCTTATGACATATTTATCATGAATTTAAAAAAAAATTATATGATATACTATATTGAGAGTTGTATTTCTTAGAGGAAGCACTAATATCATTTTTCATGTACTTTATTTATCTCAAGTTTGATTATAAAGCAAAAAAACATTTTTATAATTACTATCAAAAATTTAAATAAATATATTATGGACTTGGCATGAATTCCTAAATTAATGGTTCTAAATATTTGGAGAAGATGGAGATATTTTTCATTTAGGCAAGTATTCCTTAGATTGTGAATAATTACTTAAAGAGTATATTCATTGAAATTAAAATATAAAACAGAATGTAGCATAAAGATTAA
>NW_021349378.1:0-221 GCF_001605985.2 Dendrobium catenatum | reverse complement strand
ATTAATGATTTGAAATTGATTTAGAGATTGATTTTAAATGTTGGTTGAATACCACCTTTGTTTCACACCGAGGCCGTGAAGTTTATTTCACCTTCTTTGGGGCTAAGCTAATAACCTCATAGGCCTGAGTTACCCAGTGGTACCCTGTATAATTAAGTAGCTTAAATTGGTTAAGAATTAAAAGTTAATGAATTTTATTTATAAATGTTTGATTGCTGGTT
>NW_021349377.1:0-419 GCF_001605985.2 Dendrobium catenatum | reverse complement strand
AGGGGGTCTCGGGTCGCTCAAGGGAAGTCGACGGGGTTGACGGGAGCCGAGGGAGTCGGTCCAGGCGCTGGATTCGACAGAGCTGCCGTCGGGCGGGAATCTCTCGGCCTGATTTGGAGTTCGCGGCCTCAGAGGAACGTCCGACCTAGTTGGGGTCGCTGGGTTCGGGATCGGTCCAAGGGGAGGCGTCGGGTTCTGTCGCCTGGCTCACGCGAGAGAGGGAGAGGGATCTCTGAGAGCAAGAGCCAAAACCGAGCGATTTTTGAGGGAGAGGGAGGGAGTTCGGAGATGAGAGATTGAGAACGAGAGCGTCAATGCCCTGTCGAATGCCTTCGTTCTGAGTAAATCCACCCCGTCGTCGAAAGGGGAAGCCCGCCAAGCGTCGTCTTCGTGTTCCATCTTCCGAAAATTCCCCAAAA
>NW_021349376.1:0-343 GCF_001605985.2 Dendrobium catenatum | reverse complement strand
AATTGGACTTCACCTATTTTCTTAATTGACATGCATCGCAAAGGTAATCCTTAGTAAAGTCTAGTTTTGGTATACCTCTCACTAAATTCTTTTGGTAATTTTCTAAAGGTTTTTCATGCTAGAGTGACAAAGTCTCCTATGTCATAATCATGATTCATCAGAAATTGTTTTCAAACAAAAAGCATTAGGAGTTTTAATACAATTTAAATCTAGCATATAAATATTTTTTACCCTCAAGCCATATAAAATATCATTACCATTTAGGCTTAACATGTAGTTAGTAGGAAAAATTTTTACACTATATCATTTATCACATAGCTGACTAATACTTAACATATTATGC
>NW_021349375.1:0-295 GCF_001605985.2 Dendrobium catenatum | reverse complement strand
ATTTAAAAATTGAAATTTAAAAAAAAAAATAGAAGATTTCTTAATAAATTTAAAATTTATTTAACCTTATTTAGAGTGCATTTTTTATTTTATTTTATTTTTAAAAATTATTTGATTTTCTTCGATAATTCAAATTTATTCACATATATTCATTCGTTAGTTTTGAATATATTTTTTCTAAATCAGATTTTAAATTTTAAATATTTTAAAAAAATAAGCCAGTTGAAAAGACGTCTATGGTTGGACTAGAAAAAATGGAAGGAATAACAAGGCATGACTCATGATATCTCAAAAG
>NW_021349374.1:0-304 GCF_001605985.2 Dendrobium catenatum | reverse complement strand
CCAATTGAAAGCCGATTTGGAGGAAAGATTCTTCAACTTTCAAAACCAAATCATCTCCAACAATGAAAGGTTGGAGGGGAAGTTCACTACAATGGAGGAAATGATGAAGAAACTGCTTGAGATGAAAACCAATCTGGCGATATCGAAAGTAAGAGAGACCACCGACGGCCATGGCATGGGAAGAAATCCAAACCCCTTGCGGGGGAGGAGAAATTCGGAGGTAGAGATCCTAGAGGAAGAGAACGACATGCCTCCTCTAAAGCCTCTATCGAGGGAAGAGATGAGCATGGGATATGACAGAAGG
>NW_021349373.1:0-235 GCF_001605985.2 Dendrobium catenatum | reverse complement strand
TTAACCTTTTGACCTGAAATTGACCCGAAAGGGACCCGTTTTTTACCCAAAAATTTGATTTTGACCCAGCAACCCGAGATTGACCCGATTTTGACCCGAAAAAAGGAGATTGACCCATTTTTTAACCCGAAAATTATCAATTTTTTTTTGTTGGAAACGGGTCGTGTCGAGTTGACCCGGACCCGGACCCGAAGAGGGTCGGGTTCGGGTTCGGGTCCGGAAAAGCGACCTGTTT
>NW_021349372.1:0-201 GCF_001605985.2 Dendrobium catenatum | reverse complement strand
TTATACTTGACTTCTTGATCTCTGATCTCATCTTCTCTGTAGAAGAGAAAGCGTAGGGACAGAGTAGAGGTAAAGAAGAGAGAAAATATTATTATGTCTTTCGTATACAAGATTGTCTAATATATATAAGACAGAGCCCAGGCTAAGGGTACAGCTAAAGAGCTAGAGCAATGAATTACATATTTACAGAAATACCAAAGG
>NW_021349371.1:0-690 GCF_001605985.2 Dendrobium catenatum | reverse complement strand
GGGAAGCACAAAGGCGTCTAGGGTTTTCAAAAAATCTTAGCAGAGATTACCCTAACCCTTTATTTATAAAATTCCACCCCATTCTGTAAAGTTGATGTACTACCTTGTGGTTGATGTTGGGGATAAATAGAGGTGAATGACATAGGCAAAAAATTATTAATATAATAATGATTTATCAAATTGTGTTTTAAGATTACTATGAAATAGACATGTTCTTTCTCTTCTTTATAAACTTCAATAATAGTTCTATTTTGTTTGGACCTCTACTTCATTTTTTAGAAATGTTTCTAGTAGTATTCATCATATATGCAATAGTCAATCCAAATTATTAGATTATTTAATAGTATTTTTGTTAAAACTTAGCCTAGGTAAAAAACCCTACATTACCCCTTAGTATAGGTTGAATAAGAAGAGACTTTATGGAGAATATGAAGAAAATAAAAATAGTAGTCCTGCTTGTGATGCTCTCCTCCCGCTCTTCTAAATTGATAGATTGTAAAACTGTTGATATACAAATCTTCCAAAAAAAAAAAGAAGATATTATCAAAATATGGCCGTCGGGGAATAGACTACCCTTCCGAGTTTTTTTGATTTCCAAAGCATGTCATGTGGATCTACCCAAGGTGTGTATACCAAGCAAAGTGAGAACCCCGCTTTAATATCACTTGAAAGCGCTTATGATACACTATG
>NW_021349370.1:0-634 GCF_001605985.2 Dendrobium catenatum | reverse complement strand
TTCTGCAGTTGAAGAGGTTCTTACAGGTGGACCTTGGTGGGTTGGTGGTCATGTGGTTGGTCTTGATAGATGGTCTGTTAATTTCAATCCCACCTCACTTAAACGTATTACTTCTCTGGTTTCGATTAGGCTACCTAATCTTCCCCTGCAATGTTGGGATGAGATCAACATATGCAGAATTGCTTCTCATGTTGGCAAACCGTATCTTCTGGATGGAAACTTATTTCAGTGGAGCAGAAGGGAATTCGATCGGATTTGTGTACGCATTCCTTTGGATTTGAAACTGCCTCAAGGAGTGAGGGTGGAAGGTTCATCAGGTAAATTCTTTCAGAAGGTCGAATATGAGGGAATTTCTAAAATCTGCAGAGAATGTGGGAAGGCTGGTCATGAGGGAAATTCTTGTGAAAATTTAAAAGAAAAGGTGGTTTCTGGTTCTGTTGTTCAGAACGATAATATTGTGTCTGAAGAGAGGGTTCCTCATTCAGTTGGTGATAAAGATATCAGGGAAGTGGAAAAAGCAAATGAATTACCTTGGAAGGTTGCTAATCATGGGAAGAAAAATGTAAGGAGAAAGGTGGATAGTAGAAAATTTCCCTATCGGTGCAAATGAAGAAAAGCTTTATCCCTAAAATGG
>NW_021349369.1:0-1265 GCF_001605985.2 Dendrobium catenatum | reverse complement strand
ATCGGCATTGCTGTAGTCATTTGAACCAACCATAGGTCACACTGCCCTCTCTATCTCTACGAAGAAATTACGCTGAGTGAAAGGAAAATAAATAGAACTTCAATAATGTTATAATTATTAAGAAATGAAGTATATAACACATTGATATTATGTACCAAATATTGCTCTGAAGGTGCTCTGGGGTAGTATGTAGTCGGTGGTGTTGTTGGTTGGCTTCAACATGTATAATGTCGCCAAGGACCTAAACCACTGTAAGTACTCTTGAATGAAGTGTTCACTATCAGGTCCCGCAGTAATTCCTTCAATGATATATGCTCGTCTATCCTCCCACAATCTAATGTAAGGAAGGTGGTACACCATCCAATGTATATCAGCTTTACCACACCCATCAACTCGTGCAAATTTGAGCTCCATTGGTTGAACCTCCATGGTTTGAATAAGCCCAAACTGTCTAACAACTCTATCGGGGAGGTGCCACTCCACCCGAGTCCAACAGACCAGAGGCACACGAGCCAACCAAATAGCTTCTCCTGATAAGCATATATCAGCGACCTGAGAGCGAACTTCAGTGGTGTACGGCTCCCAAATCACCTAACCAATCAAATAATTGTATATCAGCGAACTGAGAGGGAATTTCTATATTACTAAAAAGAATACAAACCTGGTTGTCTAAAAGTCCATCTGACTCATCTCTGTAGCTGCTGAGGCAACCTGTTGGAAGCTGCCTTATGAATTCTTGGTTCCACCTACAAAAAACCCAAAAATTTATATATTGTTATGATTAGAAATGAAAATATATAATTATTAGCATTTTTGTTTTTGGTTACCTATAGCCAACAGAAAGTCCATCCAAATTGACATGATGTGGGACATGAAGTGTAGGTCGTCCAACATGAAGTCGCTCCCAACACCAAATCTGAAGCAAGTGAATGCAGCCTGCAATATTGGCCCTCTTAGGCTTAGTAGCCTCAGCAAATTCCCGGTATAAGTGGGCTAGTACTACTCCCCCTATAGAATATGTGTTGAACAACCCCAAGTCCTCCAACAAAGGTAAGAACCTCAAATGAATCTCACAACCTGAGGTGTCCGGGACTAGATAAGTTCCCATCATAAAGAGATGTACGCACGAACATGCCGCCAAAAATCTATCTCGTTCAAGTCCAAGTAGGAATCCCTATAGAATGTCCAACGTAACCATCTCAAAGGTAGGCAAGTCTGAGCCTGTGCCTGGCCCATCCTGAACTTCGATGAGACTCGTGGGTTGA
>NW_021349368.1:0-320 GCF_001605985.2 Dendrobium catenatum | reverse complement strand
GGTATACCTCTCACTAAGTTCTTTTGGGTAATTCTCCTATGGTTTTTCATACTAGAATGACAAAGTCTCCTATGCCAAAGCCATGATTCATCAGAAATAGTTTTTAAACAAAAAGTAGTAGGAGATAGAATAGAATTCAAATCTAGCATGTAAACATTGTTAACCCTTTTTCCATTTAAGACTTCTTTTTCATTTAG
This sequence comes from Dendrobium catenatum, assembly GCF_001605985.2. Taxonomy (NCBI): domain Eukaryota; kingdom Viridiplantae; phylum Streptophyta; class Magnoliopsida; order Asparagales; family Orchidaceae; genus Dendrobium; species Dendrobium catenatum. Next base: position 123 of record NW_021349368.1, on the reverse strand, counting down.
GCTTAATATGCAGCTAGTACGTAAAAATTTCACATTATAGCCCTTATCACATAGTTGACTTATACTTAACAGATTATGTTTTAAGTCTTCAACTAATAACACATTATCTATGAAAAAGTTTTT
>NW_021349367.1:0-3618 GCF_001605985.2 Dendrobium catenatum | reverse complement strand
AGAAATGTTGTTGCTATTTTTAAAAATCACTATCATGTAAGTTGACTAGTCAAAAATCAATAACAATAGAAAGAGAAGCACCTCATCATAACAAATGAGTGAAGCCCAAATTCCTTGAGATGACCGTAATGAATCCATGCATAAAACCTCCAAAATGTAATGATAATATCTTAAAGGATTGTCATTCTCCAATACAAAAAAAAATAATAATTTTAAAACACATTAATTTTCCAACACCTTCAGACATCATTGGCACAATCCTCTTCCAATAGAATGATATTAATTTTCTTAAGAAATTAAAACTAAGTGAACATATTCATAGAATGCAATATAACAATGTCATGACAAATTGGACAATTGTTATGCTTGTTGATCCACAAGTCAATACAAGATGCATGAAATAAGTGTCGACACAACGGCAATTGCTTAACCTCCTCTCCTTCTTCGAATGGTGATAGACAAATCATGCACTCTAGTGCATCTTTCTTTTCCTCTCCTCCAACCCCCGCTTCCTTGTGATATTTGAACGTTGGAATCCAACAACGCATTTCCAAGTCATTATGGTTGCGATTGAGCAAGCGACGCATTGAGAGAAATTTGCGCTGAAACCAAGTGCAACAAGCCAACAAACCATTGAGATAGAGCTGATAATGAGGAGTACAAAGAAGATAAAGGTGAATCCGAATAGTATGTAGTAGTAGTCAGTTTGTCATTGGATGGAGGAGAGGACCATTGAATGATTTAGAAAGTGTATTGCAAATACAGAGTGCTTCATTTATGCAACAGAGTATGAGCCTTTTCTTGGGAGATCAAGCTAGAAAATGGAAAAAAAAAATAAGAAATGCGAATTTTTCTTACGAGTCCGTAAGTACAATTCATGACTATTGATAGAGGCTTGGAAATGGACAACTCGTGCTAATAGATTGTCTAAATACAAACAATTTAAAAACACGTGAAAACATAAGAGAAATACCGCCGCCGCCGTTGAGAAGCCATCAAATATCCGAATGCGTACGATCTCCGAGCTTCTGGGGCCGCAGGCCGCTGTCTCACCTACGGCAAATTATTATGTCCGGATTCGTTCGGATACCAATCTGGTGTCGTCACGTCACCAAAATACACCGGACCCCAGTGTATTTGGGTGATGTGGCGACACCGGATTGGATGTCCGGACGTCCAGTGACCGGACGTAATAATTTGCCCTCACCTGCAGCCAATGTTTGTAAGCTTAATATGGTTTGGATGAGACGTAATTAATATATATTTTTAATGTATGTAGTTTAGTAATTTATGAATTATGAACGTAAATGAATATTTGAGTATAGTATTGCTTGTACCAGAAGAGTTCATAATTACAACAAGTAAAAAAAAAAAACTTAATTTAAGATATGATACGTGCAAATTGAAGAAATACCACAATTAGATTTGGTGGGTCCCTCTTCTCAAGTGTATATGTAATTTACATCATATCAAGGAGTATATAAAATTACATGATAAAAAAAAAAAAAAAATACATGATCAAGGTCTAGGATGCTGCAAATATAATCATCAGAATCACCAATTTCTTTCTCATTATATCTCATTATATTGTATCCGTAAAAAAAATGAAATCTTACATAATGACAAGTAGGCTCCCAAAATCTCATTTTTAAATACTTCCACCCGGCAACATTAAGAAAATGTCTAGTCTTATACAATTAAATCCTCATTATTTGAGCATGGCTATGCCAATGTGTATAGTCATCATCTTGTGATCATTCATGAATGCAACACATAAAGATCTCATTTGCATTCACCCTTTGCTCCAACAGGCTATCAACAAAACATGCAATTTAAGCATGCATTCTTCTACTTGCATCATCGAACCTTTCTTTATTCAGGATGCCTCGAATGCGCTCCATACAAGACCAATTCATTTCGAAGGTATCAACTAAAAAAATCACAACTCAATCTCATATGTAAATCCACCCCTTAAATAAGGAGAGATTATTAGGTACGGGTGCAGACGGGGAGAACCGTCTGCACACTAGTATAAAATCCAGCTAGGTACTATTCGGTACCGCTGAGTACCACTAGGTACCGCTTGGTACCCTGTATGTGTGCAGACGGTGCTCTACCTATTTGCACTCCGCACCTAATAATTTTTTCTTAAATAGGAAATGTTGAAGATACCAAACCTTCACATGTATCTTGAAATTAGATAGTTGATTGTACATTACATCTTTACACCTCATATGATATAATAGGTTAACATAATATTAATGAACTAAGAGACAAAAGGAAAGGGATCCTATGCTGTTGATGAAATTTTTTGCTGAGAAATCCAAACTTCTCAACAAATATGAAATATAGCTATTCAATAAATATTATATATAACTAACACAAAGATTATTGCCTTCTAAAATAAAAATTTTCAGCAAAATTCCGTCATTAAAAAAAAAAATTAAAAAATAAGAAATTTATCTATGATGACATCATGATATTAAAATTATTTCGTCGCAAATTGGATCCATATGCCATTTTTTCTTACAATTTATTTGTATCATAAGTTAATTCTCTACTTTAAAAACTAATTGTTATGAATCTTTTGGAGGGATGTAAGTGAGTTAAGCAGATTCTTGAGCCGGTTCGGGCTTGACTTGACAAATGGCTCTTGAGCCGAGCTAACAAGTCAAATTTGAGCTAACCCAGACTCGACTCGTTAGCTTATGAGCCGGCTTGTTTAAAAAATACTAATATAAAGCATATTAAAGATTTTTAGTACATCTATATTAAATATTTAGTTAAAAGCAGATCATTGAAGTCATTTATGGTGTTACTTCTATGTACAAAATAAGTGTTCTCCAATTCAGAAATTTTCTGTCAGACCTTTGCCGATATTCTATTAAAATGATCTTCATCGCTATCAGTTTTATTTTACTACAAAATAAAATCTTTATCTAATTAATATTTTGAAGCTTCCAAATATTATTTGATCTTTTGATTTGGGCACATTTGAGCTTGGATTGGACCGATTTTACCATCATTAGGTCTATCCCATTAAGACTTTTAATTTGACTATAAATTTACATATTATCTTTAATTTTTCCTATTGAGTCTTTATTTTTGAAATTATTGTACAATCAATTTATTTTCAATATTATTAAATATATCTTTTTCATGATGTGTAAAAAAAAAATATTTCAATCAAATACGGTTCATGACTCCAATTCATTTCTGCCACTTTTATAAACTTCCTAAGAAAAAATTAATTGAAATATGCTAATAAACTTAATTCAATAGTAATTATTTAAATTTAGATTATAAAACAAAATAATGTTGATTAATGTAACATTAGGATCAATCTTAAATTAAGGCTTACAACTTTGGCTTCCAAAGACATTTCAACACTATATAAAAAAAGAGTATACAATTTTAAGCTGCAGTTTTCAATTAAAAAAATGATATCATCATAATCCTTTTCTTCAACAACAATATTTTGCTTTCTAACACAATAAATTAAAGAGTTTTGAGAGAGAGAGAGAGAGAGAGAGAGAGAGGCCAATTTTCATTATCAGAACAATAAAGGGAAAGATTTCCTATAGCGAAAAACATGGGCGGAACCATGTAGTTCTTAGG
>NW_021349366.1:0-257 GCF_001605985.2 Dendrobium catenatum | reverse complement strand
TATCTAGACAAGGAAGGGTAGGCTAGTCCTTAAGCTTGCAACATAGACATCTACTTGCAACATAGACATCAATTGTCTGCAATGTTGCCTCTGGACTCATATACTACTTGCCCTTCAAAAAGAATGATCCATCGGACATTACAGGTTGTCCCCCCTAGACACAAAGGGGTTCTGCCCTTGCTCATTCCAATGAGCCTGCAAAAGAAATCAAGAAACTTGCCTTTATGGATTTTCAATCTTCATTCATTTCCTTTCAA
>NW_021349365.1:0-201 GCF_001605985.2 Dendrobium catenatum | reverse complement strand
ATAAATGAAGGCAGAAAGTTTCATTAATGAAGGTATAAATTGATAATTTTTAAAATACTCTCATTCTTTTTTTTTTATGATTCTTTTTTATCTTTATATTACATTTAGGGAAAAAATTATTTAGAATATTATGATCAAATAATTATTTAATTGATATCAAAAATTTTAAATTAACTATGAGATGAATGCATTTAAATTTTA
>NW_021349364.1:0-767 GCF_001605985.2 Dendrobium catenatum | reverse complement strand
TTCATCTTCAATTACATTATCCAAAATGCAAAACTTGCATAAATGTGGCTTACCAAGCTTAATGAGAAGCCAAATAACATCAGTTTCAAAGCAAATGAACAAGTTAACAACAGTTTAACACAACAAGGATTATAACAGTAGCAGGAATATAGATAATAAGGAAAAAATAGTATAGAAATAAGAATTATAGGAAACAAATTAACACACCAATACAACAACAAATCCTTAGCACAAAGTTCACTTAAAAAATATGAAATTAGAAGATTACAAAGCTAACCAACAAAACTAATTTTTCCATGCTTCTTTAGTAAGTTTTTTTGACAACCTTCAAATGAAAAAAAGAAAGTTAGTCTCCTTGCATAAATTCAATGTAAATTGAAATACATAGAACAAGCTTTTAAAAATTATAAAAAAAATATTACTTTTCCAATCCCTCAGCATCTTCTTGTTAAGTTTAGTGTCAATCTACAAACCATTAAAAAAAGAGATTTTTACCTACATAAAATCTAAAGCTATTGAAAATACATATTTAACACCTAAACTTTTATATTTACTAATATACCACCTAAAATCCCCTTTTCCTTCTATTCTACCACTCCACTGAAGTGATGAGATACTTGTATTCTCTGTGAAGGTACAGTCGTTGATAGTGATTTTGGATGGAAGGTTTAAACATAAAGTTAGAATTGATTAAAAGAGGGGTTTTATGTGGTATATTAGTAAATATAGAAGTTTAGGTGTTAAATATGTATTTTTAATAGTTTTAG
>NW_021349363.1:0-1188 GCF_001605985.2 Dendrobium catenatum | reverse complement strand
GGTGGAGAAGCCTTTATAAAACTCTTTCCACCACTACTCGATGCGGCAGAGAACCGTCATCCTTTTACACTATACCCAGTGTTGGCAGAGAACCGTCCATCCTTTCACACTCTCCTTATGTGGGCAGCTTCGGCTTTTCACACTCTCTTAGTTTGGGTAGAGAACCCTTCGTCCTTTCACACTCTCTTAGTATGGGTAGAGAACCCTTCGACTGTTCACACTCTCCTAGTGTCGACAAATAACTGGATCTCCTTGACAAATCTCCTCACAAGAAATATTAAAGGAAGAAAGAAAAGAGTGAAGTAATCACAATTCAAAAGCAAAGACTCTTACCTTTAATCTTCAAGTGAAGCCTTCATGCTCCAGTAGCATAATCCTCCTTCGAACACTCTCTCACACTCTTTCCTTGACTCATCTTTCAATAGGCACGAAGATCAGTAGGAAAAAAGATTTGGTGGCAGTCAAAATTAGACCTTATATAAGAGAGACAAGAAAAACCATAAAAAAACTGTAAATATTCAAGTCAATATGAAATGGATCGTCCCGTACGATCGTGGATCATCCTGGACGATTTTACTTAAAGTGTAAAAAATGATCCTAATGTATATTGGTACGAACTATATTCATACACGATCATCATCCCATACGAACTAGGTTCGTCCGGATGAACAGTTATTTCATAGGTCAGTTCCCAAAAATTGCAGAACGCAGCCAAAATTTTCAAAATCGATTCACTTCAAAATGGGATAAACAGTACTTTGTTTGGACAAAATTTTTACAGAGAGCAACTCGTCCTGGCATGATTATGAATTTCGTCTGGACAAAATTTTTACAGAGAGAAATTTGTCCTGGGACAAAAATCACTTATTCCTCGACAATCAGGACTTAGAAAACATTTTCTTCCAAACCTGTTCGTTCCATTTGTCTTACGAGGAGATACCTGACCTGATCGTCCCATATGATCAGTACAAAATTTTTAAGATCTCCTTAAGTGTGTGTGTGTTTATTCACTCAATTACAATCACTCCCTCTCAAACTTAATTCAAACAAAAATTACAAGCTTTAAACATGCTGAATTTGATTTGAAGTCTTCAGTAGTCTGGAGTTCGATTTTCTTGAAATGTTAGTACACATAAGAGCAAAAACAAATTTTCCAAAAAATGTTAGGAGATAACTACACATAAAACA
>NW_021349362.1:0-329 GCF_001605985.2 Dendrobium catenatum | reverse complement strand
AAATAATCCCAAAAAGTCCCTTAATTTGGCTCTATGGTTCAATGGTTTATTTTTAAGAGAACTATTAATTATTTATGTTTTATAAACTTGGTATATTTTTATTAATATATTATGTTAATGCATAATTAAATATATTTTTTAATATGTTATTTCAAAACAAATACACAGCTTAATTTTTCTAATTTTGAATTTAAAAGCTCCTTCTGATTTAAAAAATGCATTTAATAATAAATTTTTAAAAGCAAAAAAAATCAAAATAGCATTAATTTTAAGTAAGTAAGCTAACATCTAATTTAAACTTAATCAATCAATAAATTATGAGTTAATAA
>NW_021349361.1:0-560 GCF_001605985.2 Dendrobium catenatum | reverse complement strand
TCATAAAAGACCGGACTCATCTCTTTTAAATCGACTATGTGGTTAGCTGGCTCCCCAATCTAGGCCGGGGTAAGTCCAGGTTTTGCACCGCATTGGTTAGGATCGAACGACTGTGGTCTAGTGTCTAAAATAGATTTAGGATCCGGGGCAGATATTTGATTATAAGACCCCAAATTTCGAGAATATAATCCCAAATTTCTAATAAAATGCTCAAATCAAATTAAATTTCCTTTTAATCCTAAAATGTAAAGCCCAACACTTAGATTGAGTTGGGACACTTCCGGATGGTTCTGGAATCTCAAAGTGTCCCCTACCTCTCTTCCTTTGATTATGTTAATAACTGTTCAATTTTGATCCACTCCCATTTGATTTTCCAAAAGATTCTATTCAAATTTTTTTTTTGATATCACTCTTAGAAGATTTAACAAAATTTCGTTCTTATTTTAATCGAGAGTTTTCGTAGGGGACTTTGTCTCCCTATGATGTAATTAACTACGAGGGCTTGCACTCGTAGGAGATTTGAAACCCCACACACCTGATTTCAAAATTAATCTTTTTAA
>NW_021349360.1:0-396 GCF_001605985.2 Dendrobium catenatum | reverse complement strand
ATTTAGATCGTCTAGTGTGATCTTGCTGAGCTGTTAGCTCACTGTGGTTATCTTCATGGTTTTTAGGTTTTGGGAAAGGGAATGAAGTTTTGTACTAGCCATTCAGGATCTAATTTGAAGTAATATGTATTTTTGTATTTTTAATTTTTGTACAGTCATGGCTAGTTTTCTTTTCTGTTCTGTACTTTCTGTCAGTAGCCATATATTATAATGTATATGATTATTTTGATGAATGATAGAAAGAGGAAAAATTATGGATGAGTTTATGTGTATTTGGAAGTTTGTAGTGGCTTTGTGTTTCTGTATTCCTTTTTGTATTGGAAGAAAGTCCGAAAATAAATTCCAAAGCTAGATCATGGGGTTATCCGTCGCGACTCAACACGATGGGATCCGTCC
>NW_021349359.1:0-287 GCF_001605985.2 Dendrobium catenatum | reverse complement strand
TTGCACAGAGGGTTGACCAGGCTATTGCCTCTAGGAAGTCTGGAGATTCTGTTAGTAGAGGTCGCCCCTACCCGGTAGAGTACGAGCGGGAGCCTTACCCCGCTGGTTTTGTTCCTCCCCGCTTTCGAGTTTTTGATGGGTTTGGAAACCCAAAACAACATGTGGCTCAGTATCGGGCCATATGTTGTAACATTGGAGGAAATGATGCTTTGATGCTTAGATTGTTTGTCAGTAGCTTAGGGGGAGTGGCATTTGAGTGGTATGCCGATCTCCCTAATGATTCAGTT
>NW_021349358.1:0-443 GCF_001605985.2 Dendrobium catenatum | reverse complement strand
AAATTGGGTTATCTTATAAATTATATGTGCATCTTAAATTGAGCCTTATGAATGTGCTTTATCCTTAACAGTCTTCTTAAGTTTATTTAAAAATCTCTTAAAAGGATGCATCCACTGATATTAAATAGGTTCGCTTACTACAGTCTCAATAATAAATACATAGGTAAATGTTATAAAGAGTCAAAAAATGCTGGAGGTAATATCTTCTTAAGTTTATAATGAATAAAAGGAATATGGTGCTCCATAATAATCAAGTGCTATGTATTCAATTTTAAAGAGCATGAATCCATGAAGAAGATACTTAATTTTATCAAGGGCTTAAAATTGAATTTGGCAGCAATCTAAAGGTAGTTGTTAATAGATTTTGCATGAAGATATGACAGTCATGACCTTCTTTATTAAAATAATCTCCCAGATTTTATATCAACACATCTACTTAAATT
>NW_021349357.1:0-209 GCF_001605985.2 Dendrobium catenatum | reverse complement strand
TAGAGGCTTTGTTAAGGGTAGTGTAGGCACCACTCTCTTCCCAAAAAGGTTAGAAGATGAAATACTCTTTGTCTAAATTTATGTATATGATATCTTGTTTGGATCTTCAGATAAAAACCTATGTGTTAAATTCTAAAAAGTAATGAGTAATGAGTTTAAAATGAGCATGATGGGAGAACTTAATTATTTTCTATGATTTAGTATAGAAC
>NW_021349356.1:0-1315 GCF_001605985.2 Dendrobium catenatum | reverse complement strand
AATTGATACATACTAATATACAAAGTAATAAGCCAAGGATGAAGATATTTCAACATCAGATATATTCCTATCATTTCATTTTATTTTTCATCTTCTCATTATTTTCCTGATGCAAGGAAGAAATCATCATTGATGATTTCTATAACATTTAAGTCAAGATCTTTGTAGAAACCCCCTTCATCAACAGAACGGAGCTTCCCCTCATCCCAAGTAGAAAGAGAGCCTCAAACATAAGAATCATCACGATACACATCAGAAAGCGTGGTCTCTCGATGAAAACCCTCCATAATAAGCTGAGACATATCATCTGGATATATAAGAAAAGAAATTGTGGGAACTAAATTGGAGACATCAATACTACAAGAAAATGGAAAGTGATCAACATTAGGATTCATTTGAATACATATTTGAGATCTAGGGGCAGTATTAGCATTCTCCTTGTCAGGGTTTGGATCAATAGAAATTGGGGATGAACAATCCTCAATATGTTGCTTGGGTTTAGAACTATCAAAAGGAATGACATGAAAAGGATCCACACATATCTTATTAATATCGGCATCATCATTATCAACCAAATGCACATTAATAGGTATGGTATTATCAATATCTTTGACTTTTTCTTTTTTAAGTTGGGATGTAAATAAAACACTTAGCAATAGCATGACCTTAAATTTTAGAATAATTAAAAAAATGAGAAATATTTATAATTCAACTTTCTATATATAACCAAATGATTTAGGATCAACTTATATTTCTTTTGGGTATTTATTGATAATATTAAATTTAGCAAGCACTCTGGAAACAAAAGGATGTGAACGAGAGGCAGTGGTTTGATCCATTTTAAGAGGGCATCCAAAAATAGAGCCAAGGGCATGTAATACTTGGGGATTAAATAGATGCAACCTAAGATTAGGAAATGCTATCCATACAGGAATAATATATGACTCATCCTTAATATCAAAGAAGGGAGACCACTTCAACACACTTATTTGATAATTATTAATATAGTAAGTTCTTCTTGCAAACACCCAACTGTAAATCAAGTCACTAGCAAATTGAATGGCAACATGTTTTCAATGCATAAGGAAAACAAAGAACATACCAAAAATATTAAGGTTAACAAAAAACTGACGGATAGCATCAATATTTAATCGACACATAGAAAAATTTCCTACCAATGTAAATTCAAAAGGAGGAGCCAACTTAACCAAAATATCCTTTGAAAATATAACAGCAGGAACCCCCTTGACAATAAATTTTGTGAAGGAAAATGAAGGAGATGAAGAAGAGCCCAAACCAGCCACCACCTCTTTGA
>NW_021349355.1:0-254 GCF_001605985.2 Dendrobium catenatum | reverse complement strand
AACAAAGATATAATTATAAATTGATTTTGATTTTACCATAATGAATTAGATTATATGAGTGGCCTGTTGAGGAAATTCTTCGAGTATGACTGGGAGATTGATTGTTCCTTTCACTCGTATAGGTTGATTATGAAACCCGTACAATATAACAATGGCAGGTTGGAGTTTCCCTCTAAATAGTCCCATATTAAGAAAAGTAGAGTACAATACGATATCCATGAAGCTTCCATTATCAACTAAATTTTTTAATAATG
>NW_021349354.1:0-253 GCF_001605985.2 Dendrobium catenatum | reverse complement strand
CAGTCCTTTAGAGGAGGAGGATGAAACTTGAATATTAGACCCGCGCAACATTCTCGAATCGTCGGATTTGAGATTTATATTTGACGACCGAAGCACATGCGGGTTATAGCATTTGACCCTGCGCAGCATTCTCGGACATTGGCGTTTAGAAATTTATTGCATTTGTCAGAGCACATGCAGGGGTATATTTAGTTTATGAGATCATATTTAATATAAAAGGGGGATTTTAAAATATTTAAACATAATCCATTAT
>NW_021349353.1:0-452 GCF_001605985.2 Dendrobium catenatum | reverse complement strand
GACACAACTTTCACCGCACAACTTTTAATATGTTATATATATGAATATTCTATACGATTTGATTATTTTCTGGAACAATTTCACCGGTTATTTTGGGTTCTACGCGATTTTGATCGAATAGAAAAATATCAGGATGTTTATTGATATTGATTCAGTAGAATAATAGTCTTATATCATTGTCGTGAACATTCTATTGTAATTTGGTGAATTGTAATTTTGTAGGATTTTTGTGTAAATTTAATAGACTGCCGTTACGCTGCCGAAATTTCGTACGATTTCTGATTTTTCTGAGATTGATGAATTGAATAGATACGCATATGAATGTTGATATGATTGCTCTACATTGTCTTATATTGACTATTGAATACTGTAAGACAAGCCTGGTTGAACGTTGGTTGGAGATTGAATTGACTTTTACAGGATGGTGGGCCGACGGGCTTTCCTTTAAACTA
>NW_021349352.1:0-200 GCF_001605985.2 Dendrobium catenatum | reverse complement strand
CAAAATAACAAGTTTAGGACTCTTAGATGTAGAAGAATTGTTCTCCGGCTCTCTAAGAGCCTCATTAGATTGATTTCCTTTATTCTTATTCAATGAGACCATCTTATCAGTATTGCCAATTTCCTCTCTAACCTCATCACACTTATCTTCCTCCTCAACAAATTGATTATTATGCTCTGTGTGAGGCGGTTCCACCGGAG
>NW_021349351.1:0-599 GCF_001605985.2 Dendrobium catenatum | reverse complement strand
AAGATTTTTATTTTAAGATCCAAAAATGATATCATCTACATAAATTTGAACAATGAGTATATCCTTTCCAAATTTCATCACAAAGATTTCATTTACCTTTTAGCAACTCATAGGGTGTTTTATTTAAACTTGAACTCACATTCACCCTATTCAGAATATAACATGCAGTGCTAACCACCTCAGCCCAAAAATATCTAAGAAGTGAGTATTCTGCCAATATTATTCGGGCGGCTTCTATTAATGTTATAATGGTCCAAGACGAATTTAATAGTCATCCCAGGACGAACATCTCGGGATTCTCACTTTCTACTGTTCGTCTAGACGAAATTAATGGTTCATCCCAGGACGAACGTCTCTGTATTCTCATCATACCCTGTTCATCCAGACGAAAAATAAGGTTCGTCCTAGGACGAACGTCTCTGTATTGAGGCTCGCTCCATTCGTCCAGACGAAAAATAAGGTTCGTCCCAGGATGAACGTCTCTGTATTGAAGCTTGCTCTATTCGTCCAGATAAAAACTATTCATCCCAGGATGAACTAAACCGACTTACGTCAGTTGGTTATGTTGCGGATCTATGGCTTATGATTTTGATGATAGC
>NW_021349350.1:0-332 GCF_001605985.2 Dendrobium catenatum | reverse complement strand
TGAATGGAGCTGCTTCTGCCCACTTGGAGAAGTAGTCTATCGCTGCTAGAATAAAGCAATGTCCCGCTGAAGATGGTGGATCTATCGGTCCGATAATATCAGTACCCCAGCATTCAAATGGCCAGGATGCTATTGTTGGATGCAGAGGATTTGGCGGTTGATGTATAACATCACCGTGGATTTGACATTCGTGGCACCTCTTTGCATGGTCAATACAGTCTCTAACCATAGTTGGCCAATAGTAACCAATTCTCTTAATTTTAGCGGCCATTTTGGGACCTGACTGATGTGCTCACAAAGCCCCTCGTGGATTTCTGTCACCACTTTATCAG
>NW_021349349.1:0-312 GCF_001605985.2 Dendrobium catenatum | reverse complement strand
TTAGAAAATGTTGTTTGGGATATTTAATAAATTATCAAACACTTAGGGCTACTGCACTTAGAAAATTCTAGAAAGTTGAATTCAAGGTCGAGTGCTTGAAAGTTTTATGGAATGATGTTGAGGCCACTAATTGCCTTCATATTTAATTCCATATAGGTTTGTGGTCATTTGCTTTATAATTTGGTAAACCTCAATTCTATGCTATATAGGCTACCCTTAGAAATAATTTAATTAGGCTATTTTAAAGGTTAATTTAGCTTATTTAGGTTAAACTAGTCAAAATAACATTAGTGGTTTAAATGAGTTGACTTG
>NW_021349348.1:0-236 GCF_001605985.2 Dendrobium catenatum | reverse complement strand
ATTTTGGTACTTCATGTAATCTTCTAATTTATAGGAAAGTCTCTTTTGCTTGCATCACACAAAAACACAATCTTTAAAAAAATCTTAATTAAATCAGTAATGGTAAGATGAGTGATGCAAGTTGGCAAGTCGCTGAAAAGAAAATAATCACAACAAATTGGCAAGAAGGAAATTGATGAGCGAGTGGGAACATAATCGAGTGCAAGGAGATAGAAAACTGGCTATCTCATAGAACT
>NW_021349347.1:0-411 GCF_001605985.2 Dendrobium catenatum | reverse complement strand
AAAGGTTCACGCACACCACATCAAGGGGTCCCTAAACGTTTTCTAAGTTTAGAAATACTCACAGTCACCGGGGGCTACGACCCGGTGGTTCCGCCGTAGCACCTCTACCCGGCTGGATAGAGGCGACTAACGTCATTAGCTCCTTGTACTTTTGTTCCCTCGACCGGAACCATTTCTCACAGTTTATGCAAATAAAAAAGGAAGAACAAGGAAAAATAGATATTAGAAATCATATTTAGTAATTAATAATGAAATAATTTAAGTTTACTGAAAAATAAAAGACGTACCTTTCTTCGGGCTTGGACACTGGTTCGTTGCTTGGCTTTTGAAACCTTTCACTTTTGAACACATTTCATACTTATTTCGAAGCATAAAAAATGGAAAGATAGAGAGGGGTAGAAAAGAAAGAGA
>NW_021349346.1:0-336 GCF_001605985.2 Dendrobium catenatum | reverse complement strand
AGCTAATTTATGAGTCTTCATTTGGTGGTTCTTTTAGTTATTTCAATTTTCAAAAATATGACTGAATGTAGGTAGTAAAATCAAGAACATGATCTTAGGACAGGATAAACCTGCAAATCCTTCACCCCTCGCTTTGTGCTTTACGGATTTGTTGAAGGATTTGCAGGTTTTGAATTCAATTGATAGTACCGAATGTAGGTAGTATCTTGATCTTTAACCACTTGAGAAGACTCTAATCTGAATCACTTGAGTTCATCAGATCGAGAGAGCTGGGATTTGACAGCTCTTCGTCCTCTGGTTGCTGAGATGGGGGTTCCTCTACTGCGGCCTTTCTTA
>NW_021349345.1:0-429 GCF_001605985.2 Dendrobium catenatum | reverse complement strand
TTGGACTTTGGAGCTGAGCTTTGGCATCAAGAAGGAAGAGGAAGTTGGAAGAAAAGCATGCAAGAGTTGAGCTTCAGATGCCAGTGGCTGGATTCATAGATCTAGTAATGTCGAGCCAAACCCTAGCCGAGCATGCGAGAAAGGAAAGGGTTAAGCGAGAGGAATTGCGAGAGAAGTGCTAGAGAGGGAAATGAAAAATAGAAAAAGTGAGTCTTTTGATAAAAAATTTAAATTAAGCTTTTATGATAAGCGCATTCAAATTTTTATTTTTTTAATTGGACATGTGACAACAGTACCCGACACGTTTCGAGCACATGTTCGGCACATGTCCATGCCCAAAACATGTTGGATACTGCATGCCCCCTCAACATGAAATGTCAGTGCGCCATAGGCAAGCAATATGGTTGCTTGCAATTTATAAGAGTTAGA
>NW_021349344.1:0-381 GCF_001605985.2 Dendrobium catenatum | reverse complement strand
AGGATTCTTCATTTCCTTAGGATTAGACGTGCGAGTCGTGGATAACGTCATTTGTGGAACCTTTCTAGTTTAATCCATTTTTTTTCCTTTAGCTTAGGATAATTAATTTTCATAGGATTAGACTAGTTTGTCATGTACAACGCCTTTCATGGCACCATAATTCTTTAGGTTAGAATTATTTCTTTCCTTAGAATTTGGCGTAGTAGTGGTGAATAACATTTCTTTGTGGAACCATCCTAGTGTAATCCAGTTTTTATTTTCTGTTGGTTAACATTCTTCTTTTCCTAAGGATTAGTCATGCGAGTGTTGACGAATATTTTTGCATCGACTCGACTCCGATCGAGCCCGACAAAGCTCGATCGCGCTCGATCAACTCAATTG
>NW_021349343.1:0-391 GCF_001605985.2 Dendrobium catenatum | reverse complement strand
CTATTTGGCTTTTGCTTTATATTCTTGTGCTCTCCTTATATATTTATATATTTGAAGCTTATTTTGTTTGAAGTATGAGAGAAAATACCTGCAAGGATAAATGTTAAGGTTTCGTTTGGGATGTCTTTCTTATTGTTTCTTAAAACAACTTCTTTATACTAAGAAGTTTTAAGAAGCAGAAAGAAAGTCGTCCCAAACGAAGTTTAAGGCTTTATTTGGGGCGGCTTTCTAGTACAATTTTTTTATTTTTTTATTAGAAAGCATTTTTAAAAAACAGGAATAAAGCTGCCTCAAACGAAACCTAAGTATATAGAAAACAGCTCTTTAGGAAGCTCAAGTGCTTGATTATTTAGGTCAAAAGTTTTTTATGCCAATATTATTAAATAATTTC
>NW_021349342.1:0-303 GCF_001605985.2 Dendrobium catenatum | reverse complement strand
GCTGTTTTTAAAAACTGCTACTATAATTTATTGGACGCAAGAATCTCCTATTCCTCTCACACGAAGAAGCCTTAGCTAAAATGTATAACTTTCGATCCATCTCTTATGAAAACCCTAGTTTGGCCCACATTTATTGGCTTCTCTTGTATTCTTTTGTTGCTAAAAATCCTAACCAGCTTCTCTTCCAAGGGTGTGTAAAATAAGATTGTGAAATGCTTAATTTTTTTGAATGAAATAAAAAAAAAGAAAAAATTTTCATAGAATTTGAACAATTGCATTTATTTAAGGCAGGCAAAACAATTA
>NW_021349341.1:0-212 GCF_001605985.2 Dendrobium catenatum | reverse complement strand
CTACTTTCTTTGAAGCTTGTGAAAAAATCAACACATCATCAGCATACAATAGATGATTAATTTTTGGAGCTCTTGGGGAAATTTGGATTCCCATATCTTTACCATCTTGTGCCATATGTTGGGAAAAAAATGGGAGCAAATAATATAAAGAAATGGGGAAAGAGGGCATCCCTACCGAAACCCATTTTCAGCAACAATCCAATTGGAAGATC
>NW_021349340.1:0-404 GCF_001605985.2 Dendrobium catenatum | reverse complement strand
TTCAGTTCATAATATTGGTAGTAAGTTGTCATGTTTTCCTTCTGGATGCAACATCTTAAAAAAAAAGAAGAAATGTAGTGAGGCTATGCACTTCAAGATGCTATGTTTATCATTATCCATTCAATGATATTGTGGATAAATTTGAGACTCAAATAACAGACAAAGTGGAAGTCTTGGACAGGTCGGTATCATGTGAGAAACGATGTATTAATATTACACACCTCGATAGGTAATAATAAATATAACCCAAGAGTCACGAGATTTCCCCATATGCTTTGGCCTTTAGGGTTGAAGTCGTCCTTCCACTTGAGGTCAAGCCCACCTTGCTGCGTATTGCAACTAGTCATAATATTTCTCATGAAGATAATGCCCGACTACGGTTGGAAGAACTTGATGGTTTAGAA
>NW_021349339.1:0-292 GCF_001605985.2 Dendrobium catenatum | reverse complement strand
AGAAGGTAATTTTCTTCCTTGACTCATTTACTTTCAAGTTCTAGTTTCTTTGAGAGAAGTTGTTCAAAGCAAGAGATTGTGTCTACTTATTGCCATCCACTAGTATTCGTAGGAATTGTTACTTCTTTGCTTTTGGATCTCGTTGTTAAACAAGGGTCGTGTTGGAAACTATCCCGCATGCATTGCTCTAATTTTCCTACGTATTTTGATTCCGTTTAGCATCTTGTGTGGCTTGGCCTAAACGAAAGTGACCGATTATTAGTTTTACTTTGATGTTTTAATCACTAATAAC
>NW_021349338.1:0-272 GCF_001605985.2 Dendrobium catenatum | reverse complement strand
GCCATGCCCCATCATCAGGGTCAGAAGTGAAGAAGGCCTGATAGGTCACTGGTTCAAGTAATGCTTTTACCAGTGTTTCTCTCAAGTCAGGTGACAACATCAAAGCATCATAGACACTAAGAAGAGAAGGAATTTTCCTTAGATGAGCCAACACATTGTAATCAACCTCCAGCTAAGGGCCTTTCCCTTTCTCCTTAGGATGCTCCTGGGAGGAAGGGATAGAGTCATCCTATTTGGTAATGATATTTTTATCTTTTATATTTTTAGCCAAC
>NW_021349337.1:0-334 GCF_001605985.2 Dendrobium catenatum | reverse complement strand
TTATAATAATTGATTTTTTTTATTAACTTAGCCCCCCCTTTTTATTGCCCTGAATGAGCGTGGCCACCTGCAGAAAACTGTGTGAACATCCAGATTGTTCCTATCCTAAGGGTAATCTAGTTGCCAAACACATCAACCCTCAACAGAGTGCATAAAAGTAAGCAGACACAGCAAAGCAATTTCATCCACAACATGCAGTGAAAACTACGAAAAATCTAGCACACACAAGTAAAGTAAACATTGGCCTAACCTAGATCTAGAGTTGGTTGTCCTATCAAATTATCTAAAGTGTGTGTTAAAGGTCGTGTGGCTGGGGTAGGTCCTAAAGTGGGTG
>NW_021349336.1:0-1146 GCF_001605985.2 Dendrobium catenatum | reverse complement strand
CGGCGGCTCGTGCGGGCCACACGGCACCACGGGAGAGGCTCCGTGGTTACAGGCAATAATTGTCGTCGTGATTGTGGCAATCAGGAGCGTATCCGATGCCACTAATCCACGTCAGCAGAGCGTGGCGTTCATCCGATCCTCTATGATTTGAATCAACGACTCTGATGAGACTGGACGGCGTAATCAACCGCAAGATCGTTTCCTCGGTTCGAAGGAAAATCGCGGAATGACATGATCTTCATCGTTGATCACATGATTGATGGCAGAGATCTCGTGCACTGTAAGCTAGGGCAAAATCTCAAATGACACAATCAAATGCCACCAAATTTTAAACACTAAATCTACATGCGAAGAGCATTCATGGGGGCCTATTTTCGAGATCTAAAAGTCTCTGAAAGAGAAGTTATATTATTCTAAGCGTTTCTAACTAGTATTAGCATTAAACCTCAATCCACACGGTGGATTCAGTAGATCTTGGGTTTGTTGAGCTTGTAGATTGTCCATAAAAAAGTTCCTAGTTTATCCCGCCCCTTTATTCGTCTTAGATTGAGAGGGAGAAGCCTAGGAAGGGAAAACATCTCGGGTTGCCAAAGTTCTCATCGCTGGTGAGGTATTTTCGTCTGGTTTGAGTGAGGGGAAGTGGGACGAGTCTCCAAGAGTGCTCACACAAGATCTCAGAGGTTGAGGGGGCTTGGAGTTCGAGAATTTTGCAAAAGATCCTTAAATAAGCCCTAAATTTCTCTATTTAAAGCCCTAGAATTAAAATCAACAGCTAAGATCAATTACTTGATCAATTAGGAGGGAATAGAGAGTGTTTTCACAGGATTTTGAATTAGAGGCCATTAATGGGACTTTTAGTGCACTTAATAGGTATTTAATCCACTTAAATAAGTCATTTTGACCAATTTAATACTTGGGTACTTGGTCAACCCAGTCAAATAGGTCAAAGGGGATGTGGGTTTGAGCCATTGAGAGGTTTGAATTGATTTTAAATTTAAATAGACCCGTTTAGGATAATTGGGTCAACCTGGGTTGACCTGGTCAACCATGTTGACCCAGGACTCAGGTCTGAGCTCAACGAAGTTGGTCTGACCATCTGAGCCCAGTAAGGGGAAGAAATGAGCTCGAGGAGTTCTGAATTGGATT
>NW_021349335.1:0-579 GCF_001605985.2 Dendrobium catenatum | reverse complement strand
GGGCGGGATCCGTCCCCGTCGGGTCGGGTCGTGACAACAAGGGTCTGGCCTAGTTAAAATGATTCCATTAGTGTTTGCAGTCAAATACAAATGAGGACCTTCTTTGGGGGGAAGGCTTTGGTTTGATGAGGCAAATATACATTATATAGAGTGCATTACATGGTGGAATTTGGAAGAACAAATATTGATATGTTCATTTGGTCGGCGGGATCATAGTTGGCAGACGACGAAGATTGGAAGGATCGTAGTCGGTGGGCGACGGAGGTCGGGAAGATCATTGTCTGCCGACGGAGTTCGAAAGGAAAGCAGTCGGTGGACAATGAAGGTCGGAAGGAGTGCTCCATCTGATGGCATGTATTGATTCCCTCTATCATAGAGAGTTTTTCAATTGTTTAAGCACCATTGACTATAAACATTTGGGCTTTGGTTAGACCGATTTTGGTGTTGTTGATTTGTCACTTTGAGACGTTCAATTTGACTATAACTTTGCTGAAATTGGAATTCAAAAGATCTCGAATTTAATTTTGAAAGTTACCAACTTCAATACCTCTCGAGATTCATATATGATCAAGATGATTT
>NW_021349334.1:0-1284 GCF_001605985.2 Dendrobium catenatum | reverse complement strand
TCCTTTGAATGCTCTCTTCCACTCTCTCCTTGGCTAATCTCTCAAGAGTCACGAAGATAAAATGACAAAAAGATTGGGTGGCAGTCTAATTTGGATTATTTATACAAAAGACAAGAAAAACCGCCCAAAAACTGCAAGTAGTCAATTCTGTATGCAGTGGATCATCCCGTACGATCGTGGATCGTCCTGGACGATTTTACTTAAACGATTTGAAACGACCCCATTTGTACATGTGTATGAAATGTTTTCGTACAGCTGATCGTCTCGTATGAACTAGGTTCGCCCGGTACGAACGGTTATTACTAGGTCGGTTCTAGAAACTGCTAAAAACCGTTCTAAGTCGGTTAATCATTTGGACGAAAATTTATTCGTCTGGACGAAATTATTACGGAGGACCGATCGCCATGGACGATAATTTAATTTCGTCTGGACAAAAATTTTCCAGAGACTAGATCGTCCTGGATAATTATTAACTTTGTCTGGACGAAAATTTTCCAGAAGACCAATCGCCATTGACGATAATTTAATTTCGTCTGTACGAAAATTTTACAGAGAACCAATCATCCTGGACGATTGTAAAATTCGTCCTGGACGAATAGGACTTAGAAAAATTTTTAAGCAATTTCCTATTCGTTCCATATGCTCAATAGGAGATAACTGTCTGATCGTCCCATACGAACGTATATCGTCTAGTACGATCAGTATAAATATTTTATGATCTCCTTATGTGTGTGTATGTTTTTATTCACTCAATTACAATCACTCCCTTTCAATTTAATTTCAAAGAAATGCAAACTTCAAATTTTACAAAGTATCTCATTCTGAATTTGATTTGAAGTCTTCGTAGTATGGAGTTCATTTTTCCTGAAATGTTAGTACACACAAGAGCAAATACAAATCTTCTAAAATTGTTAGGAGATAACTACACATTTGAACAATAATGTTTGGAATCATCAAAATTATATAAGTTATAAAAATGTAAAGCATTCAAATAGCAACTATCTTAACAATCTCCCCCTTTTTTATGATGGCAAAATAATTATTGTTTGTATGGTTTCAATTTAAACAAATCTCCTAAACTCGCTCTGAATTGATAAATACATGAAAATAAGGAGGCATTTTGAACCAAAGAAAAAATTTTTGTTTTTCAAAATTTTTTTTTAAACAAAATTACAAAGTCAAACACAAAATCAAAATGCAAACAAAAAAACAATTAAAACAAAATAAAACATACAAACCCAATAATGACAAAACATACAAACATAATAATTTCTCCCCCTTTTT
>NW_021349333.1:0-256 GCF_001605985.2 Dendrobium catenatum | reverse complement strand
GAGCAGGGAATGTTGAAATCAGATAGCAATCTTCTTATCTACATGATATCGCTGGCTGCTGAGGCTAGAGCTCGATATTCTGCATTCGTGGATTTATCGAGCGACAGTAGATTGTTTCTTGACAGACCATGATATAAGAAGATTATCTCCTAAGAATTCACAGTATCATGAGTTCGAAATACGATCATTTGGATTCGCTGCCCAATCTGAGTCAGCAAACGCTTGAAGTTGAAATATAGAAAGGGGAATGGGCAGA
>NW_021349332.1:0-314 GCF_001605985.2 Dendrobium catenatum | reverse complement strand
CCCTATTGTTCAATTCAAGTCTCCTATTTATTCAGTACAGGTTCAGTTTCCTGCACAACTGTTCAAACTTTGTGTATTTCTATTCAAGTATAGATCCTCTGTGTTATGCTTAAGCTAGGTCTTCATGTTTGTTCAAGTTTTGTATGTTTTAGTCTGAATTTCGTCAACATCCCGGCATATCCACATTTAGGGTAAATGTGGGGAACTAGGTGTAACATCAGTTTTGCTCCAGGTTCGTCCGGACGAAGTTGGATCGTCCGGGATGATCGGTACAGGCAGGAAAACAGTTCTGGCTGCATGGATCGTCTGGACAA
>NW_021349331.1:0-1298 GCF_001605985.2 Dendrobium catenatum | reverse complement strand
AAACCTCTGATTTCAAAAGTAGCCGTTACTGTTCGTATAGTACGATTACCAATCGTACAGTACGATCTTCATAAACAGACGTCGTCCTAGTACGAAGGTGCACGAACAGTTCAAAAACAATTCGTACTGTACGATATAATATCGTACGGTACGATTCACAAAATACTATTCATACAGGACGATGGTATGGACGATCAGATGTCGTCTCTGTTCATCGTATGGTATGATTACTATCGTTCAGTACGATGTGACAAAAACCAAGAGACCGGCCAGGACGATATCCGGGACGATCAAACTTCATCTCTGTTCATCATATGGTACGATCCGGTTCGTAGAGTACGATGTTCAAAAATTAATTAGGCCTGGATTACATGCACTAATTATGGGTTAATTTAAGTAAGTATTAAAAATAGATCGTACAGTATGAACACGTTCGTACAGTACTAACGGCGCAAAATCACTTACTCAAATTAAACTACGGCTAGGGTTTTGGATCTGAACATATCGTACAGTATGAATATATTCGTACAGTACGATCTATTCACAGTATCGTCCACATAGCTCTGATCGTACGGTACGATCTCGAGAGAAGAATTTCTATGACATTTTGCATTTAAAAACAAACTCTCCCCCTGTGTGTGTGCATGGTTGCTCTTACTCTTATGCATTTTGTGGCCAGACTCAATAAAATAAAATAAAATAAATAGAAAAATACAATGTTTGACTCATACTCCTAATCTACCCTTTCTTGAGTCTTCCTTTCGTCCTGAGTCACTTGTGATCTTCCTGAAATGTTAGTACTCAAGGACAATAGCAAATAAAATAGTATTCAATGAAAAGTTGTTCCAAAACACTCACTATTTGGCATCATCAAAATCTCAAACTCGGGGTCTTGGTTTGCATTAATCTCCCCCTTTTTGATGATGTCAAATAATTTGTTGCAAGTGAGTACGAAAAGCATTTCTTTTGTTTTTTTTGTATTTATATTTTTTTAATTTTTTTTTAAAGTAAACACAAGAAAAAAATAGGATACCAAAAGCAAGTGCAAAACAAAAGGAATGCATTTAGATAACAGGCACAACAACAGGTACAACAAACTTCTCCCCCTTTTGACAGCACAAAAAGGAGGAGCAACTAAAAGCAAAAAGCAAAAGAAGAGAAAACTATAATGCAAACACAAACAATCTAAGTAGACGGGTCCTAATCTGGTGGTGGTGGATGTGGATTTGGTTGAAAATGTTGAAATAGAGCATCGAAGCGATGATCAATTGCAGTAAAATGTTCTCCAAACCACTGCA
>NW_021349330.1:0-252 GCF_001605985.2 Dendrobium catenatum | reverse complement strand
GTCAGAATTTGAATAACCAATAATTTCAAATGAAGAGATAAACTTAGGATACCAGTCCTAAGTTATGAGTTCGTAACAGATATCTTAAAATTCTTTTTACTACTGTCAAATGTGATTCTTTTGGATCTGATTGAAATCTAGAACACAAGCAAATATTAAACATTATATCGGGTCGACCAGCAGCCAAGTAAAGTAAAGATCTAATAATCTCTCTAAATTTCTTTTGATCAACATATTTTCCCTTAAGGTCCT
>NW_021349329.1:0-207 GCF_001605985.2 Dendrobium catenatum | reverse complement strand
GATTGTTTCGATCTCCCCCACTATTTAGCAATTGTTTACCGACTGCCTTTGTTGTTGATTCTGTCCCCCAGTCAGACCAACTTCATCTCGGGCTGGTGTATTCTTGATGAATTATCAGAGATATCCTTGTCGGATCAGTCTCTCAATTTCTTCCTTGAGCTGCCAACATGTTCAGTAGTGTGCCCACGGCTACGGTGGAAGTGGCAA
>NW_021349328.1:0-334 GCF_001605985.2 Dendrobium catenatum | reverse complement strand
TTTCTTCCACTAAGAAAGAATTGCAAGATATGGGGAAGGTTATAACTTATATCTTCTAATTCGCTGCTGTAACATGAGATGGACGTCAAGTGTGCCCTCTTTTGCAACATAAAGCTTTCTCATGATCTTTCCTAAGGGGCTGTTTGGCAACAAGTGGGATTTAGTAAATCCTTTAAATCCTGATTTAGTAAATCTGAAATGTGTTAAATCCTGAAAACTGTTTGGTATGTCAAATGTTAAATCCTGTTAAATCCAGAGAAACTGTTTGGTAACATATTTCAGGATTTATAGCAGTTACATTTAAATGTGAAGAAGATAATTATAACTTAAAAAT
>NW_021349327.1:0-354 GCF_001605985.2 Dendrobium catenatum | reverse complement strand
AAATTACCAATGGTATGCCTGCGGTTAAAGCGGGCGTCGTGTGTTCTCTAAACCGCTGGCAAGCGTCGGTAGACTGCCGGTTCCATTACCGACGGTTACAGCCGGTGGTATTACCGACGGTGCACACCACCGGACGTCCATCGTAACACCGCTGGTGGCCGTTGGTAACCGCTGGTATAATACCGGCGGTGTAATGATATTACTGGCAGCCTAGCTTTGGCCGTCCGGTATCATCGTTTCCAGCGGCCAAACCGTCGGTTGGCCGCCGAAAACCTTTAGCACCTGTAAAAAAAAAATTTTGATAGCATTTCCTCTAATTGAGGGAGGTTCACCCTAAAGTCTAAACCTGTAGAA
>NW_021349326.1:0-221 GCF_001605985.2 Dendrobium catenatum | reverse complement strand
TCCCTCAACACAAGCCTTGAATTCGATGGTATTAAGGTGCAAGCCTGTCAGAGCAACTATGTGGAATCTCCCTCCACACTCCCTTGTTTCCCACTCACAGGATCTTCTCCCTCTCAGACTTCCCCCGTTCCTCACTCCCTTTCAAGCTCTCTCTTCAAGTTCCCCCTAAAAGAACGAAGCTATGATGGCTGCCAAAGATACTTACCAAGTGTCATGTCATA
>NW_021349325.1:0-234 GCF_001605985.2 Dendrobium catenatum | reverse complement strand
ATCCTGAATTGTAAAATTGAACTTGTGCTTAACCATGTCAGCAGTGATACATAGAATCTTCCATAGGGGGTTTGAATAAGGAAGGAGGGTCAATGATATATATCTTATCAAAATCCATTGTGATAAGAGGTAATGAGATTTATAACATCTATTGATTAGAGAGCAATTGAAGGAAAACCTAAGAGCTTGGAAGTAATGAATGTCAATTCCTCCCATTGACTTAGGCTTACAAGT
>NW_021349324.1:0-915 GCF_001605985.2 Dendrobium catenatum | reverse complement strand
TAAGGGAACGAGGTCTCACATATTTTACGCCGCCAAAAAAATTACTTTGATAACACATAGGAAGTCCGAAGAGAACCTAAAAGGAGATCTGGCACTGAAGTTTTATCACAGCTAGATAATATAGAATTTTCCATTGCCTCCTTAAGTAAAGCTGGTTTAAAAAGGGGACGTGCTGTTCAAGGGATTGAAGGATGGAAGAAAAAATCAATTTTCTTTAACATACCTTATTGGGAGTATAATTTATTGCCACATAACTTAGATGTTATGCATATTGAGAAGAATATTTGTGATAATTTTATTGGAACTTTGCTTTTGATCTAGAAAAATCAAAAGATAACTTACAAGCAAGACAAGATTTGGTTGACATTGGAATAAAAAATGATTTGCATCCACAAATTTTAGATGATGGTAGCTACTCATTGCCACCAGCTCCTTTCACAATGTCAAAGAAAGACAAAGTGATGTTTTGTGAAGTTCTGAAGAATTTGAAATTTCCTAAAGGCTATGCATCAAACATATCAAGATGTGTCAATGTTGTTGATTGTAAAATTATGGGTTTAAAAAGTCATGACTGTCATGTTCTATTAGAAGACATTCTACCCATCGCGCTTCGCTCACGTGCACCTTCAGATGAAGTTATGCGCATTGTGGTGGAGATATCACATTTCCTAAAGATAATTTGTGCAAAGGTTATCGTTCCCACCGAGTTGGAGATGTTACAAAATAATATCGTTATGACTTTATGTAATATGGAAAAAATATTTCTTCCATCATTCTTCACGATCATGATTCATCTTCTTATACACTTAGCAGAGGAAGTTAAATTAGATGGTCATGTTCAATACCGATGGATGTACCCATTTGAAAGGTAACATATTACTTATTATCTCTATTTAGTCATTCATATCATAAACA
>NW_021349323.1:0-432 GCF_001605985.2 Dendrobium catenatum | reverse complement strand
ATTATAATAATATTAATGCTATGTCATGAAAAGTTATACTCCAATAATATTCACTATTTCTTTTTGTTTGTGAATTCATCACAATTAACATTGTCATATATAATAATAGACTACTTTGACTACCAAAAAATGGAGCTACCGCACCACAATTTTTGACCTATCCTAGCGGTTTTCACCGCTACTATTTTCCTTGCAGCGGTTCTAAAACCACTACATATTTGCTATAATTGCAATATGCTGCAATGACATTCCGCAACGATTTTAACTGGTGCAAAAAGAGGTTTTTAGAAGCGGTTCAAAAACCGCTCCGAACAACCGGTGCAAAATATCCAACTTTCTAGTGAATTCAGGATCCTGAATTCAACCCTTTTAAAACCCATCCCTCTACTTTGGGTAATTACAATTAAATTTTAATAATCCTCATTTGTTATT
>NW_021349322.1:0-249 GCF_001605985.2 Dendrobium catenatum | reverse complement strand
TTTCACACCCTCACGAGCCTCACGAGTCCAGGCAAAAGAAAAAGCGGCACACAATCGCCAAAAAAACTAATAAAAGCAGGTAGTCCTAAATGAAATCAATTCATCACATCAAATATAAACTAATTAATAAATGTCCATAAGCAAAGTTGCCTTGCTGTTGACCTCATTTTTGTATGAGGTCACTAAGACCCTTCCAGAATCCAGATCTAATCATAGACCCTAGGATCCACTCTAGACCTTAAGACCCCT
>NW_021349321.1:0-1548 GCF_001605985.2 Dendrobium catenatum | reverse complement strand
TAAGAAATATATATATATATATATATAAACTCATCTTTTATTAGATCTAAAGGAATTTACTTGAGCCATCATCTTTTCCTATATTTCTAAGTGTATAGCTCAGCATTAGAACCTCCCTCTACTTTGCACTATCCATTCTCCTTACATCTCTAACCCGAAAAAAGTTGGTGTGCTATCCTTTTTTCTATTGATTTTCTCATAAACATTCCATGAAATTGAGCGCCATTATTTAGAACTAATGAACTGACCTACAATCCCTTAGGCATCATTATCGCTTGCGAGATAAAAAGAAATTGTTGAAATATGGCAAGAGAAATGATTATCAAATCCCTACAAAGATAATAGTAAGTTTTAATCATAAGAATCCAAGCTAGCCTAAAAAACACGATGTAGGCCAACAAAAAGTGCATGCTTGATGGTAATTCTAATCATTTCATTTTTTAGGACCTTTTGTTCAGTAAGGATGCCATCATCTATAAATAAGTGATTTATCAGACGCAATGAGCAGACTTCTAGCAACTTCTCTTGTCTGGTTATGATCTTGATCTATGGTAGAGCTAATTATTTTTTTCATTTGTACATACTCAAATTGAGCCACTTACTTACACAGGCTTTATTTGGAACAGCTTTTCGACTCCTTTCATGATAAAAAAAATAGTTAGTAAAAAAAATGTGTATTTGGAAGATTGCTTTCTGACCTTTATCATTGCTATTTCAATTTTTCGCCTTTAAAAAACTGTTTTTGGTAAAATTATCTTTGAAATTGTGGCTGAGAAAAACCTTTTAAAAGCAAAAACAGTTAAGTTAAAACTGTCCCAAACAAAGCCTCACTCTTCCATTCACCTACACTTTTTGACCAAACCATTGAACAAAAGAAGCAAATACGGAAATGAGAAATGAAATACCTGGCGTTCAAGCCCAGTCGCAGGACCTTTGTCATGTGCCAGAACTCGTCTCCTTCAACTCGGACAATCTCGCCCTGCATAAATTTTAGCAGTAGTCAACATTGCGATTAGGACTAGCTTGGTCCAAAAAAAATAAGGAAATATAAAAGAGAATAAGTGAAGGGGGGAGAGAGAAAGAGAGAGGGAGAAAAAAGCAGCCTTGGATGACGGGAGAATATGGGAGTGGAAGCGAGGAAGGCCTCCACGAGATTGGCTCGGCAAGGATTCCGATGATAGGGCGCGGATGAGGATGGTGGCTCTGCGGAGCCATGAGCGGCTTAGTTGAAATTTAAGAGGATACTGAATGCCTGGTACTCGCATGAATCGGGTGGAAGTGGGCGGCGCGGACAGAGAAGGAGCGGCCAGTTTGGCTTGACTGTGGATACGGAGAAAATTGGCTTAAACTCAATTATATAAATAATTAAAGTTGATCCCTAAACCCTAAAGGGCCTAAACTAAAAGTAATTTATTATTTATTTGATTAATTAGTTGCTGTTCGAGCATAAAATATTTGAAAAAATTAAGTATCATAAATTAATATAATATAAAATTACGATTTAATTATATTTAAAAATCAATATAATGTTATAAGAAATAAATGAAA
>NW_021349320.1:0-1657 GCF_001605985.2 Dendrobium catenatum | reverse complement strand
ATTAAATTTCTCATTGATTGATTGTTTTATTTCATTGAGCTCCAATTCTTTTTTCTTATGGGCGCGTCATTAAATTAAGTGAAGATGGTCTTTTGTTGCTTCGTTGAGAAAAAAAAATTATTATTTTCTCTTATGAGAAGAGAATGTACGGATAGCCACTGAATATACGATAATATATAGAAATAATGAATATAAACAACATATAACTCTACTCCTTAAAATTAGTATAATTTTTTTTTATAATTAGAACATAATAAATTTAACATTGTAATCCATGGTATAAAAAAAGTACTTTTTTCTTATTTTTCTTAAGAAGTTTTTTTATATATAATTAGAAAATATATCCCGACTTAGTGGAATAAAGACTTGATGTTATTGTTGTTGTTGTTCTTGTTAAAAAATATATATACATCTATTATTCCTTTATTAATGATATATTTCATAGGAGAAAAAATAAGAATTTTTTTTTTGGATATTTTATTGAAGACATTTTCAAATTTTATTATTAAGGTTTCATTTAGGATGGTTTTCTTACAGTTTTCTAAAACATTTTTTTGGTACACAATTTTTAGTTTAAGAAATTTTTATACTAAAAAATTGCTTTAAAAAACAGTGAAAAAAGATCTCAAATGAAGCCTAAGTTGCTAATTTTTTTTTTAAATTATATTATGTGCATGGATATGAAAATTATTATAATTATTTTAAAACAAACTCTTTATATATAATGCTAATGATATGATTTATATCAGGATATTATCATATAATTTTTTTTCTATTATTTTTTTTATAATAAGTCTTAGATGCAATTTTTTAGCTATTTGTGAATTTGATTCCTCTGTGATCGATCACTATCATATTTCATATAATTTCTGCGTGATATTTAATTGCAAAATTGGTATATATAATTTTTTGTATTAAATGGAATAATATTCAAATCCAATTTTCATAAATTATTAAAAGTAAAATGCAATATAAATACGTCTTTCTATTTAACTACATCCATCTATAAAGTATATAAGAATCAAACTTTTTTTTTGGGATAAAACTCTCCACCGGGCCTACGCGTTAATATAAAAAAAAATTCAAGTCCTTAAAAGTGATATAATGTTCGCTACCGCTCATAAGAGCTACAATCAAAAAGAAAAATAAACACTATGAGCCAAAAATACCATTTATGGACATATAACAAAAACTTAGGAAATTTCTACGAGGCAAGAAGCATCTATCAAAAATAAAAAAACTAAAAAACAAAAAAAGGAAGAAAAGAAAGAAAAAATCACTAAAATATAAAATACAGAGAAAGAGCACAAAAGAGACAACGCCATAATAATAAAAAAACTCAATAGGAACCATCACCAGCAATGCAACCACAGGTTGTAAGATCAAATTAAGAAAGCCCAAGGGTATAAGAACATGGCACGACATAGGCAAATAACACTTGCAACCAACAAGCTTGACATTAGAAAAATAAGAAGCACAATCACCCAAAGCAAAGAACAATTGTCAGCAGCAGATAACAAAACCATATGAGTGCAACCTTTAGCCTGCAAAAGAAGATACAAAAAGATTTGATGAGCCAAAAACTAATAGCAGAAACAACACCAATCAACCAACTCAAATCAGAGAATTAACCAACCAAGGCCTAGAGAGGACAACT
>NW_021349319.1:0-253 GCF_001605985.2 Dendrobium catenatum | reverse complement strand
TCAAAGGTTAACCAGCTTTATTAATTCAAAAAAAAAACATTAAAAATCCCCAAAAGGGCCTTTAAACACTTGATGATCTGTCCTTAGGTCATTTATGACCTTTGGAACTGATCTCAAGGAGTTTGGGACTCATTTGGGTTCAAATCCTTAAGCAGCCCCTTTAGTTATAATAATTTGGTAATCCCTATGAATGCATAAAACTTCTAAAATTCACTCCTAATTATAGAGAAATTTAAACTAATCAAACTCAATG
>NW_021349318.1:0-2911 GCF_001605985.2 Dendrobium catenatum | reverse complement strand
AACTATGATCCACATACAATAGTCTAGTGACTGTAAAAATGTTTATATGAGTGTTTTCCAAAAATCGAAAGGAAAATTATCAAATAAGGGAGGTCTAATTATGGAGTAACCTTCTGGTGTGTTCCAGTTTCATAATGTAGCCATGGTCATTAATCAAAAAGTAGTCTAAACTTATGGTATTGAAACTAAGCTCTGATACCACTTGTTGAATATGAAATAGGTTGTTAGACCTAAGCATATGTCCCAAAGGCTAACCAAGAGGGGGGTGAATTGGTAATTTAAAATTTTACCTGTTCTTGGATTAAAAAAATTTTGAAACCATTTTAATAAACTGAGCAAGTTGATTTTATTTTTTGTCGAAATAATTTTTCAACCATAAAAAATAAAAACTTGCATAAAGAAAAATAGCTAGCGAAAATAAAAAAGACACAAAGGTTTATAGTGGTTCAGTCAAACAAGACCTACATCAACTCCCTAAAGTCTCCCACTTGAGGTATTTCACTATTACCACAAGTTTCTATCCTTCTTCCCCCACCACAAGGCTGATAAGCCTTCACAAAATGCTCTTCCACCACTACCCGATGCAGCAGAGAACCATCATCATTTTACACCCTCCAAGTATTGGCAGAGAAATGTCGGTTGTTCACACTCTCCAAGTGTATGCAGAGAACCTTCATCCTTTTATACCTTCTAAGTATATGTAGAGAACCTTCATCCTTTCACACCCTCCAAGTGTAGGCATAGAACTCCAAGTGTAGGCATAGAACTATCAGTTGTTCACACTCTCCAAGTATAGGCAGAGAACCTCTGGCTGTTCACACTCTCCAGGTGTCGATAGAGAACCAAATCCTTTTGAATAATCTTCACATAAGCAATCTAAAAAGACAAGAGAAAGAGTGAAGAAATATAAATCATACACAGAGATCCTTACCCTTGAGTAACTTATTGAACCTTTCACAGTCTAATAGGAAGAAATCTCTCTCAAACACTCTCTTACACTCTCTCCTTCAATTGCTCTTTACCATTCACAAAAAACTAGTTGACAAAAAGATTAAATGACAGTCTTAAGTGGACCTTATATAGGTAAGACACAAAAAATCAAACATAAAATTGCATTTTTTTTAAATTGATCGTCCACGATCATCCTGTATGATAAAAATTGGTATGTATGAATAGTTCAAAAATTATTACATATCTCATTATGAATTGGTACGAACTATATTCATACCTGATCATCGTGTGTATGAAATATGTTCATCCGGTACGAACAAAAATTTTCAAAGCACATATGTACGAACGACTGGATGAAAACACAATAGAGCCCATCGTCCCGATACTATTGAAAAAAGTTTGTCCGTATAAATAGCTTTAGAGGATGAACCAGAGAAGATTGTCTTGATATGAATGAAAATTATAGTCCGTACGAATAATGTTCGAGGATGAACCAGAGAAGATTATCCTGGTACAAACGAAATATATTGTCCGTATGATCTTCACAATCATCAAAAACAAAAAAGATCATCCCGGTATGAACAAAAAAATATTATTCGTATGATCTTCATATTCGTCAAAAATAGAGAAGGTCGTCCCGGCACGAATGTGAAATATCATCTGTATGAACTTCACATTTTGAAAAGATAGAGAATATCATCTTGGTATGAATGTAAAAACCGTCCGTATGATCTATACTTAAAAATGTTTTTACCATTTTCTGTTCATCCCTTTACTCATGGGGAAAATAACTTACCTGATCATTCCGTATGAAATTGTATCATACCATACGATCAATTTAAAAATGTAAATTTTAAAACTCTCCCCCGATGTGTGTGTTTGTGCTTAGTTACTTAATTACATTCTTACTCTCTTAGACTCAATAAAATAAAAAAATACAAACTTTCAATTAACAATTCATTCTAAGCTGATCTTGATTTGAAGTCTTGAATAATTTGTAGTATGATTTTCCTAAAATGTTAGTACACACACGAGCAAAATAATTCTTCCAAAATATATTAGGAGAAATAATAATCAGAAAACTAACATTTGGAATCATCAAAACATAAAAAGTTGCAAGAATATTAAATATGCAAAATAAAGTAGCAACTATCTCAACACTTAGAACAAGCAAAACATTAGAGATTATTTATATGGATCTTTTTGGATTGGTTAGCAATGTAAGTCTGGGAGGTAAAGTATTTGGATTTTTAATTGTTGATGATTTATTTAGATTTACATGAGTTAAATGTTTATTTCATAAGAGTGAATGATTTTAGAAATGTAGAAACTTTTTAACTTGGATTCAGAGAAAATTAGAATGTGAAATCATATCAATTCAAAGTGATCATGAAGGTGAATTTGAAAATTAAAAATTGAAGAATTTTGTAAAGAGAAAGGAATTGATCATAATTGTTTAGTACCTAAGACCCCTTAGGAGAATGTGGTAAACAAAATAAAGAACAGAACCTTAACTGAAGTTGCTAGAGCCATATTGGAAGAGTGCTCACTTTCAAAACATTTTTGGCCTTGATCGGTCAGTACAACTTGTTATGTTCTAAATAGGATAAATATTAGATCAAAATTAAATAAAATACCCTATGAACTTATTAAGGGTAGAACACCAAATTTGACTTGAATGTTTTTGGATGTAAGGTGTATTTTCATAAAATGGAAAAAAATCCTTATGAAAAATTTGATGAACGAATTTTTTCATGGATACTCTAGTATTGGAAAATTTTATAGAATTTTTAATAAGATGACTTTGATAGTTGAGGTGACCACAAATGTTGTGCTTGATGAATATGGCATTTCGGAATAGAAAAGGTTGGAAGAGGATCACATTTAAAATAACTTCCATGGAATTAAAAATATAAATGTAAAAGAAAATGTGGAAAAAGAAAACCCTTTGCCTAGAGAA
>NW_021349317.1:0-14618 GCF_001605985.2 Dendrobium catenatum | reverse complement strand
CATAAGAAAACTTTTGATTAAGGATCCTATATTATCCTTTCCAAAATGGGATTAACACATAAGACTAGGAAGTCCTATTCAAATGAGAAGAAAGGTTCAAATGTCTTAGTCAACACACGCGGTTAATACCAGGGATGAACTAAGGAGAAACTGGAGAAAAGAAAGTCAAGCACTCAACACAAACATGAGAGAATGATAGAAGTGGCGTCATCCATGTGACGCAGATAAGTAGGATTTATAGTCCCCGAAGAGTATGGACTTACACACTATTTAGGCATACTATGAGACTAAATATAGTAGCCTTAAATCCTAAATATAAATTGAGTTTAGTGTTATATGTATAATACTAACACCCGTGTCCTAACTAATGCAATGTAAAACCTGGACTTGCCCCGGCCAGGATTGGGGAGCCACCTAACCTCTTAATAGATTTAAAACCATGCTGTTCGATCATTTATGAAAGATAGATGGGTAGTTTAGTTTTTTGAAATTAATGCCGACATCTAGAGAGCTCCTAAGTGGCCTTGTACTTATATAGGGTAAATGCTCCTAGAGCTAATGCAATTTAAATTTTAATTAAATTTATTTCTAATGTAATACATGCTGGTTGAAGTCTCCAAATCAGATATGCATAAGATTTTAAAAATAAGCATATATAAAAATAATTTTTAGAAGGAGACTAGACTTCCCCAGGTCCAGCGCCTCATCTTCATAGGCCAGATTATGCAGACTCTACTGATAGGTGGTGAACTATCTCATAGCAAGGAGAAAAAAGAATGCAACATTAAGCATGCAACCTTAGATGATTATGGCAATTCCCTAGGTAGTTAGGTTTCTAAATTATTTAAACCTTAAATGTTAAATTTTAGTTATGAGTAGAACAAAGTTTTAGTCCTTAGAGAGCTTAACGAGATCGAGGCTAAATTAAAAGCGGCATGCAAATCGTCAATAAACTAAGAAAAATAAGCAACCATAGAGGCAAATATTTATAAATAAAACACATCAAAATAATCAAATAAATTAATAAATATCCATAGTATAAATGCCCTTAATTATAAACCAGGGTCTATAGAAAATAAAGTGGCCAGGCACCACTACCAACAACCCAAATTTCTAAGCCTAGGAATGACGCAAATAATTTTGAGTGGGATATTAGGTCTTCAGCTCTTTAGTCTTCTTAGATTTCTTCTCGTTGGACTCCTTGGATCTCACCTCCTTAAACTCCTTGGATTCGTCGTGGCTTGAATATCCAAAGGAAGAGATAATTACCCCCTTAAGGGGTTTTTCCTTTTCTCTTTGGATATCTAAAAGCCATCCAAACTCGATCTTCCAAATGGAAGAAGGCTCTCCCTCTTGAGGATTCCTTCTTCTTTTGGAATTTGAGTTGGATAAAAATATTGCAACTCAAAGTTATTTTCACAACTCAAATATTTATTACAAATAATTATATTAATGGAAAGTAATAAATTCTAGACTCTCCTGCAAGGTTATCTTAATAAAAATTCCCTAGCAGTTTATATAGAAATAGAAGTTCTTATCACAGCCACACACTTGGTTATGCTTTTAATTATTTTGAGGGCTAAGCAGTCTTTGGAGCAACTATAATAATTTTTATTTATGTTTTTTAGCCCTCATTTATTTAGGGGGACCTGAGCAATTTCTGAAGTGTCTGTATAAAACATCATTAGTATTGAAATTATGACTATTACCTCCCCCCCTTTTATTTAGTTCTACATGAGCATGGCCACCTGTAGTAAAACAATATATCGATCCTAACCTAGGGGTAGATCTAATGCACAATCACATCAATTCTTAGAGTGCTGGGTAGTTAGTTAAAGTTGCCTAAAGTTTAGGTTTATTGAAGGTCTGGAAAGGAAACTATATTTAAAGTTTAAATATTAATGAATTAAGATCCATTTTAGTTAACTTAGTTTGTTAATTCATTTTTAATGCTTACGATAGTGATAATTAAAGTTTAAGTTGTATTAGCCAATTTTGGAAAGTCTCGGGTCCTCTTAGGTGCTAGGCTAAGGGGATCCAAAAGGTCGCTATAGGAAATGGGCTAGGCTTGGGAGATCTAGCATTTTAGATAAATATTAGGGCTTAAGATGAGTAGTTAGGCTATGAGTTTATTGGATTTGGAATTTTGCATGAAAATATATGAATTTTAGAAGATTTGGGTAATTAATGAATTATTAAAATTGCTTAATTTGCAATAATCTTAGGATTTTGATCCAAATCAGCCCCAAACTAATTGAAATCACCCACAAAGGTCAGAAATGACCTAATAAGATGTTCCCAAGTATTTGGAGAAAATTTGGAATTTTAAATAATTTTTAATTATCTAAAATTATTTAAAAGATAATTTTTTATTAAGGTTAAATTAAGGATCATATTAAAGTCCAACTAATGGGCCCTAATTACCTAAGCTTAAGGGTTAAATTATGGAGAGTTCAAGCTATTATAGGCAATTTTTTGAGTTAAAATGGATTTACTACAATTTTTAGAACTTACTGGGGCCTAATTATTGAGTAAATTAAGGTTGATTAATTAAGAGATCTAATGAGTCCTAAAAAATTTTAAGATGTTCAAGATGTCACAAAGTTTAAATTTTAAAGTTTTCATGTCAATCCAAGATCTATCCTAGCTCCCAAAAATTTTCTAAGTTCACTAGATAAGTTCTTAAGTTTTGTCCTTAAAGTGTCAGTACATTAGAGGGATTTAAAATAATATTTTGTACTAACCCTTTGAAGAAACATGCAGGAGGTACATAAAAAAAGTAAACACACCATGTCCTTAGATTCAGGAGAGCCTAAGCTAGGTTCTCGTATATTCTACACAAGCAAGAGACGATAAAAGAAAAGTATGCATGCTTAACAATGTGATTAGTTAATGATTGGAACTCAATCTTTCACTATTCTACTCCCCCATGATTGCTATTCATGCACATAACATATGTTTAAAATTTTGATTAGTGGATCTCCTGGAATTAGGGATTTAAAAATATAGATAATTTTAAAATAATTTAAGATATATATAAATATAAAAATTTTAGAAAATAGTGTAATTAAAAAATAAATCAATTTATAATAATTAAATATAGGGGACATTCATAGGCCACCGAAGCAAGGTTTTAAAATAGTTTGAAAATAATTTTTGGTTTCAAAATAGTTATCATACTAATTAATTAAATAATATTAAAATACTTAAATAATTAATCAAAAATAGAAATATGCTAGAAAAATAATACTTTGTTTCTGAAAGTAATTTTAAATTAAAATACATATTATTTTGAAAAGAATGAGATGTTGCACTCTGAAATCCAATTTTAAATGGAAAAGATATGATTTATTGAAGTTTAAAGGAATTAAAGGTAATTTTAAAATAATTTAAAATAATAAATAATTAAAGATAATCATTAAATTAAATTAAAATAAAACTTAAATTTCTAAAATTAAATATTATTTATTAAATAATAATAATACTATTTTTAAATTAAAGAAAATAATTTCCTGAAAAGTTTGATATATAATACCTATATTTTTAATTTTTAAATTATTTATAATTATTATTTAAAAAAATCTATTAAAGAAAATAATTAAAATAATATTTAAAATTAATTTAAAATAAGAAAATGGCGGTAGCGGGCCACACGTCGCTTCGGGATAGGCCAGATCAAACTGCGGACGCAATTTTGGCATTCATCGCCAATGATTGTGTCACCGCGCAATCAATGGCAATGATTGTCATGGTGTCAAAATTAGTGCCGGTCACTTAACCATGTCGGTACGTACGGACACGGGACCATTTGATGATCTGCAGTTTAAAACAAGTGGCTCTGATCACATCGGATGGTTTGTGGAACCGCGGGATTGAGATCTGCGGTTAATTCGAATTGTGGAATGGCTAGATCACTACCATTTATCGCGGGATCAATGGCCAGGATCTCTCCCCAGTGAACGGTATCGTAACCCGAATCCTAAAACCATTTTTTGACTCGATCTCTCGATCGGGTGCACCAAATCTAATGAAATTTGAAACATATGATCTAGATATGAAGAGTATTCATGGGGGATCAATATCGTGGTCTAAAATGCACTTTATATAAAGCTATTTAAATCTATGTGCTTCGACCTAGGGTTATCATTATACCTCAATCCATTGAATGAATTTGGTAGATCTCTATACGGTTGAGCTTATAGATTGTCCACGTATAAATTCCTCGTTGAAACCACGATCAAACGAGCTCTGAATCGAATGAATCAAAGCCTTGGATGAATTTAGCCTTAGGTAGTCAAAAAGTTGCCGCCAGCGAGGGTTTGATGGTGGGCTTTGGTCGGGAAAGATGGAAGAAGATGGGGAGAGCTCTCACAAGAAGTTTTGCCGCTTGGGAGAGCTTAGGGAGAGAGATAAAAAAAAAAAGTCTACAATAAGCCCTAATTTCTCCTATTTAAAGGACCTAAGCTCGTGATTATCGACCAAGATTGTTTATAGGGTTAATTAAGGGTGATTAGATGGGATTTGCATGAGGGAAGCAATAGGAAAGATTTAAACTCCTTAATTATATTACATTTGACCCAAAATAGGCTAGGTTTGACCAATCAAGGCTTAGGTTGACCAAGCCATGACCTAACCTAATCAATTTGGTCAAATGGATCCATGCAAGTAAGGGGTTTGAGTCTAAGAGGGTTTGAAATGCATTTGAAATTGATTTGAGCTTAAAGGTGCCAAATAGGTCAACCAAGGTTGACCTGTTCAATTAGGTTGACCCAGGATTCATGTCTAAGCTCAACAAAGTTGGTCTGACCCTCTGAGTCCAATGGAGTGGAGAATTGAGCTTGAGAAGCTATGGAATTAATTTGAAATCAAATTGGGCTCAAATGGGATAAATGGGTCAACCTAGGTTGACCTGATCAACCAGGTTGACCTTCAGGCATAAGTGTGAACTCAAGAGACTTGGTTTGGGCTCAACGGACTTGGATCGACTCTCTGAACCCATTGGGAAGGGTCTTGGGGTTTAGCCTAGTCAAACTTGATTAGGTCAACTCTTTGACCTAGGTTTGGAGAAAATAGGTCAACAAAAACCTATGGACCTCCAAAAGGTCACCGCTCAACTGTGAGAGTGCAGAGGGGTATACGATCGCACCACCCCGTGGGATAGAGATGATCGCAGGCCTCCGTGCTCCTCGCAAATGAGCTAATTAGAGGGCAGATTAGATCGTGCATAAAACTAACCATTGAGGATAGTGGCTCTCGCTAGCGCACCCCGATGGGTAGTAATATATACGACCTGATCAAAACAACGGGTTTCCCCCACTCGATATATCATCTCGAGTGGGGTTTATTAGATGGTGGAATTCAGTTTCCCATGGCTGTAAGTCCTTGTAGTTAATTACAACTTAAGCTAAAACCTAAGAAGAATCTCAATTAAGGATCATATATTATCCTTTCAAAATGGGATTGACAAAAGCATGGAGACTAGAAAATCCTACTCAAAAGAAAAGAAATGGTCAATTAGCTAAGTCAACATATATGATTCACACCAACATCCGGAGGAACTAAGATGCTAAGGAGAAACTAGAGAAAAGAAAGTCAATCAATCAACACGTACATGAGAGAAAGATAGAAGTGACGTCGTCCATGTGACGTAGATAAGTAGGATTTATTGTCCCCGAAGAGAAGGGACTTACCCACTATTTAGGCATACTACGAGACCAAATGTAGTAGTCTTGAATCCTAAATCTAAATTATGTTTAGTGTTTTATGCACAACATTAACACCCATGTCCTAACTAATGCAGTGCAAAACCTAGACTTATCCCAGCCTAGATTGGGGAGCCAGCTGACCACCTAATTGATTTAAAACCATGCTGTCCGATCATTTATGAAAGATAGATGAGTGGTTTAGTTCTTTGAAAATTAAGGCCGACATCTAGAGAGCTCCTAAGTGACCTGGAACTTATGTAGGGTGAATACTCCTAGAGTTAATGCAATTAAAATTTTAATTAAATTTGTTTCTTACATGCTAGTTAAGAAGATCCAAATCATGAATGCTTGAGATTTTAAAAATAGGCTTATATAAAAATAAATTTTAGATGGAAACTAGACATCCCTAGGTCATGTACCTCATCCTCATAGGCTAAATTATTCGGACTCTACCTGTAGGCTGGGAAGTGTCTCATAGCAAGGGAGAAGAAGAAATACAATAATATGCAGGCAGCCCCAGATGATTCTGACAGTTTCCTAGGTCATTAGATTTCTAAATTATTTAAACATTAAATATTAAATTTTAGTTATGAGTAGAAGAAATTTTTTATCCCTAGAGAACCTAATGAGATATAGGCTAAAATAAAAGTGGCATGCAAATCGTCAATAAACTAAGAAAAATAAGCAACCCTAGAGGAAAAAATTTATAAATAAAATACATCAAAATATTTAAACTAATTAATAAATATCCGTAGGTCAACTAACTTTAATTACAAACCAGAGTCTGTAGAAAATAAAGTGGCTGAGCACCACTACCAACAACCCGGATTTCTAAGCCTAGGAATGACAAAAATGACTTTTAGTGGGATATTGGGTCTTTAGTTCTTCGATCTTCTTGGATTTCTTCTCCTCAGACTCATTGGATCTCTCCTCCTTGGACTTCTTTGATTCGTCGTGGCAGCAATATCCAAATGAAGAGATAATTCCCCCTTAAGGGGTATTGTCTTTTCTCTTTGGATATCTAAAAGCCATCCAAACTCGATCTTCCAAATGGAAGAAGGCTCTCCCTCTTGAGGATGCCTTCTTCTTTTGGAATTTAAGTTGGATAAGGATATCCCAACTCAAAGTTATTTTTACAACTCAAACATTTATTATAATTAATTACATTAAAGGAAAGCAATAAATTCTAGACTCTCCTGTAAGGTTATCCTAATAAAAATTTCCAAGAAGTTATAATATCCCAAGCAGTTTATATGGAAATAAAAGTACTCATCATAGCCACACACTTGGCCATGCACTTAATCATTTTTTAGGGCTAAGCAGTCTCTGGAGCACTTGTAGCAGTTATTATTTATGATTTTAGCCCTCATTTATTTAAGGGGGGATGAATAATTTCTTAAGCACCTCATAAGATATCATTAGCTTTTAAATTATGATAATTGACCCCCTTTTATTTAGCTCTTTATGAGCAAGGCTAACTGCATAATTTTTTTAATTAATTAGTGACTTTAAAATTTCAAAAACTTTAAACTTTTAATTTATTTTGTTTTAATAATTATTTTCAAAAATTAAATATTTTAAAATATTTTGAATTTTTTTATCTTTAAACTTCAAAAATTCATAACTTCTTTGTTTTAAATTGGATTTCGGCCTGCAATACCTCATTCTTTTAAAAAACTTATGAGTTTTTATTTAAAGGTATTTTCAAAACTAAAACCTATTTCTCTGTTATATTTCTATATTATTTAATTTCTTGATTATTTAAATATTATTTAAATAATTATTTTTAAACTAAAAATTATTTTCAAACCCTTTTTGAATCCTCACTCGGGTGTCCAATGGATCTCCTAAACATTTATGAACATAAGTATTTTGAATTTTGCTATTTTCTTAAAACCTGCATTTTCTTTTATCTACTATTGAGATGCTTTAAATTATTTTGAAATTACCTATATTATTAAATTAATCTTATTTTGGGAGACCCATTTGATAAAATTTTAAAAATATGTTGGGCTTATGAATAGCATTCATGGGAGAGGTGGATTAGTGGGTGATTGAGTCTCAATCATTCACTAATCATATGGTTAAGCGCACTTACTTTTCTTTTATCGTCTCTTGCATGTTTAGGATACACGAGCACTTAGCTTAGACTCCCATAGATTTAAGGGCATTGTGTGTTTACTATTTTTTTGGTACCCCCTGTATGTTTTCTCAATGGTTAGTATAAAACTTTATTTTAAATCTCTGTAACGTAGTGATACCCTAAAGACAAAAACTAAGGACCCATCTAGCGAACTTAGAAAAATTCTAGGAGCTAGGATAGATCCTTGATTGGCATGAAAACTTAAACATGCAAACTTAGTGACATCCTAAATATCCCAAATTTTTTTAGGATTTTTAAGGAGCTTTTAGACCTCTTAATTAAATAACCCTAATTTATCCTTTAATTAGTCCCCAATAACTTCAAAAAATTCTAATAAATCCATTTCAACTCAAAAATTTCCCACCATAGCTTGAACTCTCGAGAATTTGACCCTTAACCTTAAATAATTAGGGCCTCTTAGTTGGACCTCATTTTGAGCCTTAACTTAAAGTTTAATCAAAATTATTATTTTGCCCTTTTTAGATAATTAAAAATTATTAAAAATTTCAAAATATTCCCAAACACTTGGGAATAGCTGAGCGGTGTCCTTTTGGAGGTCTGTATGCACCAATCATATCGATGCTAGCACATAAAATTTTTAGTTTATTCTCCCCTTTGGCAAGGCTTAGCCCCCTAGTTTCACTTGCCACCCCAAGTGTGATCTAAGATATCGAACCTAATGATTCAAGTTTATTTTCAAGATGTGGTACTGGATCCATACCCACCTATATTAGTTAGGTGTGGTGATAGCGATCCACTACTCCTATATGAATTTCTTCTTTCTATCAATCCTGCTCTGATAGTTGTAGCCCCCAGTCCGTTCATATGAGTTGAATATGATCGGGGAAGTCAAAGTCATTAGTTTAGACTCTTTAGAGATGGGATACTGAGTCCATACCATCCTACATTAGTCATGAGTGGTAATGTTAATCCTCTATCCTAATTTTGATTTTATTTATGCATCAATTTTACTATGATCATGCTCCCTAGTTTATTCACATGAGTTGAATGTGGTCTGGATTACCATAACCAATAGTTCACTTCTTTAAAAGATCATGTATAATCTCTTTCTCCAATTTTATTTATGTGGCGAACATGGCTTGGGATATCAAAACTATTTATAATTCCCTCCTTTTGTATTCCAATCATTAGAGGATGCTCTCATACTAAGAGAAACTCATGGATACGGTAAATATTCCCTCTACTATGTGTTACCTTCGACAGTATGGAATAATCTAAATCTATGATTGTGAACACATAAAATAGAATAAAAAAATATATATGATAAAAAAAGAGGGAAGCTCTTAGTAGAGCAAAATCGGTTGCCCTTGTCATAGGAGGAATTCGGTTATACTCTCTAAGAGTACAAGTTCCCAAAAATTCTTCTTTCCTCTCCTTTGAAGCACCTTGTTGTTCACTTCAATGATGAATGTATACCTATCTGGTTATGATCTTTCATGGTTTTTATTATCTTTGTTAGTGATGTGATACATCATGCGTGGATGTCGACATCATTGCCTTGTGGGCTTGGATTTTTCCAAGGAAAGATCAATCCCCTTCTACCCTCTTTCGACAACCCACTCTGCCATTCATATATTGCTCTGAGCTTCCAGAGTACTCCTATGGATGCGCTAGGATTGCCTCTACTCCTCACAGGATCCTATCCAATTAGGGTAGGTGTTACCATTATGACCTTTTGATGATCATTAATCTCACTTATGATTACTATATTCAGTGGCAGATTTGTTCCCTCATCATCTCAAGTTATTTCCTTAGTTGTGATGTAGTACATCTTGTCTCAGATATTAGCATCATATCTTTAGGAGCTTTGATTTTCTAGTGAAAGATCAGCTCCTTAATTTCTTTACTGGCCTACTTCATCATTCGTACTATACTCTTAACTGCTATAGTAGTCCTATGAATGAGTTAGTGTTTCTTTTACTCCCCATAGGGTCCCACCAATGTGTTTTGGTGTTATCCTAGTGAACCCATAATGTTTATTAGTCCTATTCATAATTACTATCCTCAGGTGGTGAGTGTGTTCCCTTGCCACCTAGAGTTATTTTTCTGGTTATGATGTAGTATATCTTATCTTAGATGTTAACATCAATGCTTTAAGAACTTTGATTTTCTAGTGAAAGATCAGTTCTCATGCTCCTTTTTGTGACCTATCCTATCATTTATACACTAGGCTCAATCGCTAGATTATTCTTATGAATGTGTTGATGTCACTTTCATTTCCCACAGGGTCCCCATCAGTTAGTATGAATTTACCACTGTAGCTCCCTTAATGATTATTTCTACTAGGCTTAGTCCTGTTTCCCATAGTAGAGGCGCCCCCTCACTACTTCAATTCTTTTTACTCCCTTGGAATGAGACTACCCATCTACATACTCTACTGAGGGTGCATCTCTTCCAGCTTTCTTGTGAGGCATCATTCTAATACTTTCCGCCCCTCTTGTGAAGGGTTAGGGTTCCCTAAGAGATCCCGGCGCTATTTGGATACTCATGACCACGACGATTTGTCCTCTACCATGTGGTTTCTGAAATGCTAGCTTGGGATTCCTTAGATAACTCTAGCCTTGGAATTCTTCCATTTATCTTTCCTTTCTCCCTCACATCCCTATATAGATCTATGTCAGGATAATAATGAGATGACTTTCACCTTCTACCCTACTATTCTGATACTAACAAACATGTAATTATTTTTACTTACATGGTCGAGAGAGCCTAATAAAGCCCCTAGAAGGCATTCCTCACCACCCTTTTTTCTTTTTGATTGTCTTGTTGTAATCAGGCAGGCATTAGAGCCTGGCTCTTTACCCACTACTCCCGATAAGAGCAAGTGATTATTGATCCCTTCCTTATTTTCAAGGCCAATCTGGTTGAGCAGATATTGAAGCTTCCCTGATTGAGAGAGCCCGACAGAGTCTCTGGGAGGCATTCCTCACCACCCTTTTTTTTCTTGGATGTCCTGTTAAAGACTAAGCATGCTTCTAATTTCATGGCTTATTTACTTTTACTAAGTTCAGGAAGAAGTATTGAGTCACTCCAATCCACTATTCTGAAAGGTTTCGGAGGAGATCAGATCCTTTTCACCTTCTACCATGCTGTCCCGATATGGTCAAACTGGTAGTTGGTTTTACTTTTCCAGTTGAGAGAGCCCGATAGAGTCCCTGGGAGGCATCCCTCATCACCCCTTTTTTCTCTAGATGTCCTATTAAAGACTAGGCAGGCTTCCAATTTCATGACTTATTTACTTTTTACTGAGATCAGGCAGAAGTATTGAGTAATCCCAATCCACTTTTCCGAAATGATCAGGAGGAGATGGGGTCCTTTTCACCTTCTACCTCATTGTCTCAATATGATTAGACTGGTAGTTGGTTTTACTTTTCTGGATGAGAGAGCCCGACAGAGTCCCTGGGAGGCATTCCTCACTACCCTTATTTTCCTCGATATCCTGTTAAAGACTAGGCAAGCATCCAACTTCATGACTTATTTACTTTTGTTGAGGTCAAACAGAAGTATTGAGTCACCCCAATCTACTATTTTGAAAGGTTCAGGAGGAGAAGGGATCCTTTTCACCTTTTATCCTACTATTTTGATATGGCCAGGCAGGTAGTCAGTTTTACTTACCTAGTTGAGAGAGCCTGACAGAGCACCTTGAAGGCATTCCTCACCACCGTTTTCCCTGAGTGTCCTGTTATGATTAGGCAGGCATCAGATTTTGTAACTCATTTATTTGTTATTTTGATATGGTCAGGTGAATATTGAGTCATCTCAATCCACTATTCTGAAAGGATAAGGAGGAGATGGGACCCCTTCACCTTCTATTCTGCTGTTTCGATGTGCTCAAGTAGGTAGTCGGTTTACTTTACTACTTTACTCTTAGTTCTCTCTTCATCTCTGCCCTCACTACAGGGTAAGGCAAGGAGAGAAACCCTTCCTACTTTTTCACCCTTTTGGTGCTACTTTATAGGGGTTATTTCCTTAGCTCTGCCCTTTTTATAGGATAAGACCAGGAGAAGAACCCACAACTTGTTCACTATTTGGTGATATCTTACTTGGGTACTGCTGCTCTTCGCTCTCTCAT
This sequence comes from Dendrobium catenatum, assembly GCF_001605985.2. Lineage (NCBI taxonomy): Eukaryota > Viridiplantae > Streptophyta > Magnoliopsida > Asparagales > Orchidaceae > Dendrobium > Dendrobium catenatum. Next base: position 2,677 of record NW_021349317.1, on the reverse strand, counting down.
GGGCTCTACTCTTGCTATGGGGTAAGGCTAGGAGAAGAGCCCCCTACCTTTTCTTCCACCCTTTTGGTACTCTTTTACTAGTGCTTTTTACTTCACTTTCTTTATCATATTCGGTCAATGCCAACACGAACGGTTCATTAGTTTATTCGCCACTCATGTTAGGGGTCTATTTGTTGACCTATTTTTTCCCTATACCTAGGTTAAAGAGTTAACCTGGTTAAATTTGACCAGGCTAGACCCCAATACCCTTCCCAATGGGTTCAAGGAGTCAAGCCAAGTTTGTTGAGCCCAGACCCAGGTCCTGGGTCAACCTGGTTGATCGAGTCAACCTGGATTGACCTAGATTGATTCAAACCCTTCCATTCAATTTTAAATCCAATACAGGTCTTCTCAAGCCAATTTCTCTTCACCCTTGGGCTCAGTAGGTCAAACCCAATCTACTGTGCTTAAACTTGTGCCCTGGGTCAACCTCGTTGACCATGTAAACCTAGGTTGCCCTAATTGGCCTAAATGGGTCTATTTAAATTCAAACCCAGTCTTGGCTTTACCCCCCATCCTCCTTGACCTAATTGGCTATATTGACCAAGTCAAATCTTAACTTGGCCAAACCAAGCCATAATTAGGTCAATTTTACCCATTAAAGCTAAATTAAACCCATTTAAAGCTTGGATCTTAATTGAAAATGATTCAAAATTCAAACCCACGGCATATTCTTCTATTTCTCCCTTCTAATAGGCTAGGGATTCAGTCCAAGCTATGGATCTTGGCTCAAAGCCTTTAAATACTCTTTTTAGGGTTCCAAATAGAGGATCTTGCATCTTGCTCTCACCCTAGCCTCACTAAACCCGAGATCTTCTGTGAGAAAACTCCTATAATCCATCCCACCTTTTTCAAGCAAATCCCATCATGGTCGTCAGAAACTTGTAGACCTCTGAAAGGACACTGCTCAGCTGTGGGAGTGTAGAGGGGTATACGACCGCACCACCCCCGAGGGATAAAGACGATCGTGGGCCTTCACACTCCGCACAAATGGGCCAATAGGAGGGAAGATTAGGTCATGTATATTATTACCCATCGAGGTGCACTGGCAAAAGGACACTTCTCAGCTGCCAGAGTGTAGAGGGGCGTACGATCGCACCACCCCGAGGGATAGAGACGATCGTAGGCCTCCATGCCGCTCGCAAATGGGCCAAAGAGAGGGCAAATTTTATCGCACATACGATTAACCATTAAGGATAGCTGCTCTCGCTAGAACACCCCTGTGGGTAGCAATATATATGACCTGAATCATAACAACGGGTTTCCCCAACCCGATATATCAGATTGAGTGGGGTTTATTTGTTGTGGGATTTAGTTTCCCACGGGCACAAGCCCCATGGTTAATTACATCTTGGGCCGATGCCTAAGAAAACTCTTGATTAAGGATCCTACATTATCCTTTCCAAAATGGGATTGACCCATAAGGCTAAGACTAGGAAGTCCTATTCAAATGTGAATAAAGGTTCAAATGGTTTAGTAAACACACGTAGTTTATACAAGCATTCGAAGGGACTAAAGCACTAAGGAGAAACTGGAGAAAATAAAGTCAAGCACACGACACATACATGAGAGAAGGATAAAAATGGTGTCATCCATGTGGCATAGATAAATAGGATTTATAATCCCCAAAGAGAAGAGACTTATCCACTATTTAGACATACTACGAGACCAAATGTAGTAGCCTCAAATCCTAAATCTTAATTGGATTTAGTGTTCTATGCATAACACTAACACCCGTGTCCTAACTAATGCAGTGAAAAACTTGGACTTACCTCAGCCTGGATTAGGGAGACAGCTAACCACCTAATCGATTTAAAATCATGCTATCCAGTCATTTATGAAAGATAGATGGGTGGTTTAGTTTTGGAAATTAAGGCCGAAATCTAGAGAGCTCCTAAGTGGCCTTGTACTTATGTAAGGTAAATGCTCTTAGAGCTAATACAATTAAAATTTTAATTAAATTTGTTTCTAAAGAAATACATTCTAGTTGAAGTCTATAAATCTGATATGCATAAGATTTTAAAAATAGGCTTATAAAAAATAGATTTTAGAAGGAGACTATACTTCCCCAGATCCAGCACCTCATCTTCACAAGCCAGATTATGCGGACTATACCCGTAGGCGAGGAAGTGTCTCATAACAAGGAGAAAGAAAAATGCAACATTATGCATGCGACCCTAGATGATTCTAGCAGCTCCCTAGGTCATTAGGTTTCTAAATTATTTAAACCTTAAATATTAAATTTTAGTTATGAGTAGAATAAATTTTTAGTCCTTAGAGAGCTTAACGATATCTTAGCTAAAACAAAAGCGGCATACAAATCACCAATAAACTAAAAAAAATAAGCAGACCTAGAGGCAAATATTTATAAATAAAACTTATCAAAATAATCAAATAAATTAACTAATATTTATAGGCCAACTGTCCTTAATTACAAACTAGGGTCTACAAAAAAATAAAGTAGTCATGCACCACTGCCAATAACCCTGATTTCTAAACCTAGGAATGACGCAAATGATTTTGAGTGGGATATTAAGTCTTTAGCTCTTCAGCCTTGTTGGATTTCTTCTCATTGGACTACTTGGATCTCTCCTCCTTGGACTTCTTGGATTCGTCGTGGCTTGAATATCCAAACGAA
>NW_021349316.1:0-214 GCF_001605985.2 Dendrobium catenatum | reverse complement strand
TATCAATTAACTAAGGAGTTGTTTCGTTAGAAGTATTAGAAGTGTATTGCACTCTTTTATCCTGCATTCCAATTTTTTAGTGATTGGTCTGAAGAAAAGGAACTACAAAAACTCCATTTTGTTCATTATTGAGGAATTTGAAACCTGTCCAAATTGGTCGAATTCAAAATCGTTTTATTTGCAAAATGCTTCTCCCCACATCCGCTCATCCTTC
>NW_021349315.1:0-285 GCF_001605985.2 Dendrobium catenatum | reverse complement strand
GACCTATGGTCGGGTAGGAACCTCGCTGTTTCGGGGCGTATGGCCGAGCAAGAGTGCTTCTTTTCTTTTTTTCACCGGCAGACCGATGGTCGGGTGACTGTTCTCTTACCAACAGACCTATGGTCGGATAGGAACCTTGCTGTTTCGGGGCCTATGGCCGAGCAAGGGTGCTCTCTTTCTTCACCGACAGACCTATGGTCGGGTGACCTTTCTCCTACCGATAGACCTATGGTCGGGTAGGAACCTTACTGTTTCGGGGCCTATGGCCGAGCGAGGGTGTTTCTT
>NW_021349314.1:0-233 GCF_001605985.2 Dendrobium catenatum | reverse complement strand
AACAGAGTCAACACCTAAACCTCCCTCCTTAGCAGTAAAAGAAAACCAGGATCAGATGAGTGCACAAGAGCTAAATCAACCCCCAACGAATGAGGAGGAGGCAAAGCAGAAGAGACAAGGTTAGATTAAGAATTTTACAACTCGTTTTAGAATGGCCCTAAGCTAAACAATGCGTACAATAATCAGGAAAGTCTTTGAAAATGACAGATTGAACATACCCAACACTATCCGGA
>NW_021349313.1:0-278 GCF_001605985.2 Dendrobium catenatum | reverse complement strand
ATTGATAGTGTTAAACTAGTGTTGTTAGCTAATATTGACGAGTATTTTCATTAACATTTATGATGTATAATCATTGTTGCCGGGGCTATCTATGCACATGTATATGTTTTCATTCATATATATGCATGTGTGTGTATGTAAAAAAAAAGAGAGAAAAGAAATACAAAAAAAAAGAGTGAAAAAAAAGAATGGAGACCAAAAAAAAAAGAAGGAAAAGAAAAAAGAGAAAAAGAAAGTAAAAAAAATGTGTTGTTTCATTTTTGTGCACTTCCCATCTA
>NW_021349312.1:0-278 GCF_001605985.2 Dendrobium catenatum | reverse complement strand
ATCCACGATCGGCCCGGACGATACTGGAGCAAAACTTATGTTACAGAGACCGGGTTCTGAAAGACCGTTGGGTGTTGATGGAGGTCGGAAGGACCATAGTAAGCGACATAGGTTGGAAGGATTGTAGTCGGTAGGAGACCGGAGTTAGCAGGAAATCGGGGTCAGAAAGATCATTGGCTGGTGATGGAGGTCGGCAGTATTATGGGAGAATTCTGGGCACCAAGGGTTGGCCTGTGGTCTGGCTGAAGTCCGGGTCTCAGGTGATGATCCGGCGAAGT
>NW_021349311.1:0-1106 GCF_001605985.2 Dendrobium catenatum | reverse complement strand
CCTCAAAAGTATAGTACCGGTATAAAAATAGAGCATTGCTCACCTTTGATTCGAGATGCATGTGGCATTTGACCTTTCTCAGTCAAGGCATAATCGATCCCAAGGGTATTTGATTTTACCTCTTCCACATAGGTTAAGGTCATCGAGCAATACTCTGATAAACAACTTCAGATAGGTCATATATCATTGATGGATTATTTTAGCCTCTTCCATACAGGTTAATATAATAGAGTAATGTTCTAACAAACAACCTCGGATAGGTCATACATCCTTGGTGGATTCTCTCGGCCTCTTCCACACACAGCAATGCTCTAACTAACAACCTCGGATAGGTAAAAAAACCTTGGTGGATCCCTCGGCCTCTTACACACAATTTAACATCAATAAGCATCATTCTAAGAAATAACCTTGGATAATTCAAACATCCCCGGCTAAACGTCCTCGGTGAATCCCATCGACCTTTTCCATGAAGCAATTCAAAGCATCTTTCTCAGCATCGAAGCCCCGTCAGGCCTCCACTTAGTTGGTGTCATTAGTGTGTCATTTGAAAGTTGTGGTCGACATAATGTTTGACCCCCTCCATAAAAATTAGTAATTATATGCGACCATTAGCATACATATCTTCTATCTTTATCAAAATACAGTCCGAGCATCGTCGTCATCTCACCGCTTGATTGCAAACATCAGAATATCACCTAACCACCTATGTTAGGCTTTCATCGAGCATACCACTTAACTCCATGCATCAAGGGACCAACGTTTGATCGCGTGGTTTCTTCCTAACCATCAACCTTCACCATTTACTGTTAAACTTTTGCTTGATAACTAGTTATAGTTGTAGTTCCTCCTAGGCATTTACTACAACCAGATCTCCGCCTGTGTGATTCCTTCGTGAAGATTGTTTTCCAATGTTGGAATAGAAAACTTAGTTTGATATTAAAGGACCGAGCCTTTAATGAAGATTGACAGTCATTCGACTCCTTCAGGATGGCCTCAGACGAAGACCAAAGCTCACATTGGAGGACCGAGCCTTTATCGTTATTGATGGTATTGTGACTCTGCCATCCGATGACTACAAAATTTTATTTTTTAGTTAGTCCATCTTC
>NW_021349310.1:0-886 GCF_001605985.2 Dendrobium catenatum | reverse complement strand
TGTAAGATAAGACATAAAATTAATCATAAGAAAACTAAATCTCAAATCTAAACATAAATAAAAAAATAATAAAACATGTAAAGTAAAAAATTAAATAAATTTAAATTTTTTGAGAAAAAAATAATTTAAATTAAAGTTATAAAAATAAGTCCTAATGTCATTATTACTTTCATTTATAATTACTTTTAATTTTTATTAAAAAGAACGCAAATAAAAATTTATTCTATTTTGATTAAAAAACCTAAACTTTTACAAAAACATTTTGTGCGCGAAAAACCGGGTAATGAAAATCTTTCTTGGGTCATTGAGTATGCTCTAGGGTTTGCGATATGCTCTAGGGTTTGCGCCGCTTGCGTACATCCTTCCCTTCCATCGCCAGGGAGGGCTTCTCCCTCCCGATGGCCGCCTCTCCACTGGATTTTCCACCACTCAATAACTCCACCACGACTGGTCCTCTTGCGGGGGGCGTCTCCTATGCTGCTAATGTCTCGGCCTCTTCGTCTAAACCGACCCCTTTCCCGGTAACATACTTCTCTCCTAACCAAAAGCTTTCGTTTAAAGCTGAGGATCTTTCGGAGGGGAAAAACATCTGGACCTCGGCGCTTATTGGCTATTCGTTGGGTCCTCGTCCCTATTATGAACGGCTGCTTAAAGCTATGTTGCGACTATGGCAGTTAAAAGGGTCTCTGTCGCTTCTCTCGCTTGCGGATGGCTTTTTCTTGCTCAAATTCTCGACTGAAGAAGATCTCGAGATGGTCCTGTCGGGAGGACCATGGTTCCTGTTGGGCAAACCTTTCATCTTACAGCGATGGTCCCCAAAATTCAATCCGAAGCGTGACGAGGATGCTCCGATTCCGGTATGGATAAAAATAGTTGACTTCCCTCT
>NW_021349309.1:0-1544 GCF_001605985.2 Dendrobium catenatum | reverse complement strand
ACTTCTCAATTTTGATTAATGGTGCTCTTGAGGGGTTCTTTCCCTCCTCTGTTGGGCTGTGCCGGGGCTTCCCTTTTAGCTTGTACCTTTTTTTCTTAGTGATGGATGTTTTTTCCTCTCTTATTGATGATGGTAATTTTGTTGGTGCTTCCATTGGTAACTTCCATGTTAGCCATCTGTATTTTGTAGGTTATTTCTCTCCTTACTTGGATTGGTATCAGGTTGTTTGATTGCTCCTTGTAGCTGTTAATTGGGATGATAATTTGGATGTTTGTTGCTATTGGTGCTTTTCATTATTGGATTTTGTTGAATTTCTTATTTCCTTTGCTTTTTTTTCCTGTAATAGATAGAATCTAATTAAACTTCTTAAGTTTTATTTCAAATATTGTTCTTTAGCGAGCTTTTAATCCTCTAAGGACGTGTAATTTTTACCATTATTAATGCGTAGGCCCCACCGTGGGTTTTCTAAAAAAAGAATTTGTAAGAATTAAACCACAAGCTACACAAGCATTTTAAAATAAAACACAAAAAAAAAAGTAGAAACAAAAAGTAAATGAAACCACAAGCAACACAAGGACAGAGTAGGGCCAAGCATGCTCACACTAGCGTGAGCTCAAGTTACGGCACAAACCTACCAAGGAGAGGAAAAGCTAGATGTGAGTAGATGAGATTTAGGCTTTGACGCAGTTGTCATGTACTCTTCGATCAAAGGTGACGAGGGTGGATCTATGCAGGAAAAGAAAAGAAATCGAGAAGAGGGAGGGCTGAGCAATTCCAAAGAGAAGGAAGATCAATATGCAAGTGTGGAACCGAGTATAAGAGCTAGGGTTTTTGTGTTGGGTTATACCATCTGTTAAAACCAGTACAAATAGCAGCGCCTAAAACCGCTACAAAAAAATAAGTTTTGGCAACGATTTTTATAGCACCCATAACAATTACAACGAAAAATTATATTTTTGTAGGATCAGGGAAGGAGCAACATTTTTTTTCTAGTGGATATATAAACTAACAATTTTAAAATTATCTTTAATCCCATACCTAATTAAAATAAATAAAATACTACTTAAAATGGTGGCTATTTCATAATTAGCCAAAATATATAAAATAATATCGATTATTAAGTCTCATTCTACAAATTCTTTGTTCCTCGATACAATCATAGGTCATATAATTATACTTTAATGAATTATTAAAATATCCAAGAAAACCCAATTCAGATGTAATTAATGAACTGAGTAAGGTCGTCTAATGTAAATTTTGATCATCTCAAAATGAAACTTTTATTACCAACGAAATTCAAATCTAGATAAAAACTGGTAAGTAAAATTGACTTCACGTATATGATTAAATTTTAAAACTTCTAACTTTTGCTTTCAAAATTAAATTTAATATAACTAAATCTTAGTTTAATTTCAATAGACCTAAATACTTAATTAATTTCTCAAAAGTAATATATTAAAATCGACCAAATTGGAACTAGTTTACAAGGTAAAGAGCGAAAATGTGTTTCGTGTAGAGCTCTAGGGTTTTATGTCTTCCTCTGC
>NW_021349308.1:0-202 GCF_001605985.2 Dendrobium catenatum | reverse complement strand
TTCTCCACATGAATTTTCACAGTTTTGCCATCTTCTGATACTTTTATGTTTTAACTTTTTGACCAAACATTCGAATAAGAACCTGAGTTAGTTCTTTTAGGCAATTCTTCATGCATCTCATGACAGTTTGCAAGATCCCCGTCAGAACATACACGGACTTCATCTAGATCTGATTTATTCTTATTAACAAGCTCTATTTTGC
>NW_021349307.1:0-423 GCF_001605985.2 Dendrobium catenatum | reverse complement strand
AATCTAAAATTCATCTCCTAAGGCTTGATCTATATTTATAGGTTCTATCATATAGATGAATGCAGAATGACAAATCTCCTTTCTAAGTCCATGCCTAGTTCTTACACCTTCTGAAGGGTCTCCTAAAATTAACTCTTTAGGATGACTAGAAGAATATCTCCATTCTCTAGGCAAAACTTCTTGAGGTTCTACCCTTTCTCCTAAGGACATAGTCTCTACTCCTTGAATTTCCTCTATTTCATCATCTTCAATTTTTTATTCAGAGGACTTATCTGAATCATCAAATACTACATTGGTGGACTCTTCTACCACAAGGGTTCTCTTATTAAAGATTCTATAGGCCATACCTACAGATGAATAACCTAAGAAGACACCCTCATCAAATATGGGATCGAATTTTCCTAAGGGATGTTTATCATTATT
>NW_021349306.1:0-286 GCF_001605985.2 Dendrobium catenatum | reverse complement strand
AAAATCCGAACAGAAAATACCGCCAAACACAACGGTTTTGAAAATTGAGAAAGGCGGAATGTGTCTTACCTTGCGTACAGCAATTTCCTGAACCATCTCGTCGGACGAAAACAGCTCCGCGTCGCCCGAAAATCCACTTTTTCCAAAAATCCCTCGACTTTCTCTCTCCTCAAGATATTTTCGTTTTAATTTCTGATTTTCTCTCTCTTCAAAACGACTGATTTCAGCTTTATAATACTCAGATCATTCCAGGACGATCAGACCAATTTCGATCGTCCTGGACGGT
>NW_021349305.1:0-302 GCF_001605985.2 Dendrobium catenatum | reverse complement strand
AACAATTTTAGTTGGTCTTGTATAACCTTCCTGTACTAATATCCACATGTGATAGTTAAGTGACTGAAGAAAAATATATATGCAAGTTCTCCAAAAATCAAAAGGAATGTTAAAAAATAAAGGTGGTTTAGTGATCGAATATCCTTCAGTAGTATTCTACTTTCCAAAATTAGCCATGATCATTTTTCAAAAAGTAGTATAAACTTTAACTTTTGAAATTAGCTCTAATACCCCCTAAAGTTTTATGTAGGTTATTAGACCTTATAAAATTATCCCAAGGCTAACCAAGAGGGGGGAGGGGG
>NW_021349304.1:0-279 GCF_001605985.2 Dendrobium catenatum | reverse complement strand
AGAATTTTATTAGGACTAAAGGGTTATTTCTAAGGGAGATTATTATGGTCCCTACTTGGGAAACCAAATGGACTCTAAATTTGATAAAATTTGTACCATAGGATCACCTGACCCTAAGTACTAAACCCATCAAATTTGAGCTCAAATGGAGTACTCTAAGGTGGTTAACTAAACCACCCAAGGTGAGCTCTAAGTCACCTTCAAACCACTATAGGGGTGTGTCCTAAGCTTGGATTGGGGCGAAATCAGTGGCTCTACACTCCCTATCCTACACATCAT
>NW_021349303.1:0-351 GCF_001605985.2 Dendrobium catenatum | reverse complement strand
CTACAGGAGGTTCGTGAGGGGATACAACACCATAGCGAAGAAGCTTCAAAGGTCTTTGAGAAGCTGAAGAAGGACAGAGCAGTTGAAGAAGAACAACTTCTTATGGGGGGAAGCAGCTTCAAAGGCTTTTGAGAAGCTGAAGAAGGCCATGACGACGGTGCCAGTGTTTGCTCTGCCAGACTTCAATCAGGTGTTTGTGGTGGAGACAGATGCTTCAGGCTATGGATCGGGAGCAGTGTTGATGCAGAACCACATACCCATAGCTTACTTCAGTCAGGTACTGTCGTCTCGGGCTAGGCTGAAGTCTGTTTACGAGAGAGAGCTGATGGCTATTGTACTGGCCATCTAGAA
>NW_021349302.1:0-267 GCF_001605985.2 Dendrobium catenatum | reverse complement strand
AATTGGCCCCTTTGACTTATGTTGGGTGCTAAAATGTTAAAACTGATGCATTTAAAATTTTTGACTCTTTTAATTTGTATCTAATTCAATGCATGGTGATCGACAACTTCCAAATCAAATATGCTTGAAATTTTAAAAACATGCTTATAAAATAATTTTTTTAGAAGACTGGACTTCCCCAGGTCCGGCACCTCGTCCTCATAGGTCAGACTATCCGAACTCTACCCGCGGGCGGGGAAGGGTCTAAAACAAGGAAAGAAGAAATGC
>NW_021349301.1:0-297 GCF_001605985.2 Dendrobium catenatum | reverse complement strand
CCAAAGACAGATGTCTGACTCCCCATAATAATGTTTTAGCACGAGCATGCTGCACCAAAACACCAAAGTCCTGCTTAACCAATCTTCTCACTGCTAACTTGATTCCAAGATAATCCATCTCTTCAACTTTGCTGCATCCAGTCATCTTGGCCAGCCGGGATCTAGTAGAAGAGGGAGTCCTTTTGCTAAAGAGAATAGCAGATTTACTCCTGTTGACTCTTTGGCCTGTCCAAGAACAATACTCCTGCAAAATAGAAGATATCTTCCTTACATTGGGAATAGAAGTACCTGCAAAAA
>NW_021349300.1:0-235 GCF_001605985.2 Dendrobium catenatum | reverse complement strand
TGATGTTCTTATCCAAGTTTTCATACTAATGATGTTCTTATCTAAAGTTTTCAAGTATAAATAACCGCTTACATAATTTCAGCATGTGAGTTCAAAAAAAGGTTTGGTATGTTCATCTAAATATTTTCTTAATTGATAATGTTTCAGAAGGAGAACAATTTCCTTACATATTGTATACATATTCTGATGTGAAACGTGCATGCGAAGATGAGTTTCATAATGAATTTGCACGCTT
>NW_021349299.1:0-280 GCF_001605985.2 Dendrobium catenatum | reverse complement strand
ATCTAATTGTTTTTTTTTTTTTGGACATTTAGGCCAATCAAAGCAAATTCTCACACACAATACATACACAAGAATCAAATCCAAGAACTCTTAGTTGGTAATCAAATCTCACAACCAATAGAGACCAAGGAGAGCTGCATGAGATTAATTGTAAGTTTTCACAAATCTTATCAACCTCAATGCCGCCAGAAGCCGAAGCTTTGTTTCTTAAGTCCAACATTAATATATAATCTTTTAGACAAAAATGACATATTTAATAGCACACCCTTTGATCCAAATA
>NW_021349298.1:0-276 GCF_001605985.2 Dendrobium catenatum | reverse complement strand
TACGTCAAAATCGGACGAAAAATGAATTTTCTACGATTTTTAGAAGTTAAAATAGCTTTTTTTTAAAAAATATTAAAATAATCGGGGATGCCACGTGGCATGCTCTGACTGGCTCCCGTAACCGCGGGCAATCATTACCAATGATTGCGCCGCCGCGCAATCATTGGTAATGATTGCGGCGGCGCTGAAATCCATGCCGCCTCACTCAACCACGTCGGATCGCTCCGGAGCCGTCCGATCTCGCGTGGTAACGATCGGACGGTTGAGATCGAGTTG
>NW_021349297.1:0-337 GCF_001605985.2 Dendrobium catenatum | reverse complement strand
TCTAATGAAGCACGGCCTCAACCTCGTGCCCTTAAAGACATCCTCCCACCTCTTTGAAGTAATGTGCTTGGAGGCCTAAGGGCAACGATATCAGAGTCGTCTTCACTACTCGATTGAGTCATTTTATGATCGATATTTTTGTCTTTTTCTTTCTTTTGGTTGAATTTTTGTCCAACCATTTTCTCCTCAATTCTGATCTCCAATTTAGAACGGGACGAGGATCCTTTTGGTATGAAATACGCAGCATCTTTGTAGATCCCAATTTTTTGAATTGAAAATGGTTGTAGATCACCCTTAATAACATGTTTAATGCCGTCTCGTTGATACTTAACGCATT
>NW_021349296.1:0-1145 GCF_001605985.2 Dendrobium catenatum | reverse complement strand
ACTGTATTTCCCTTCCTCGTTTTCAACTGCTTATTAACGGATGCAGGTCGGGCTGGATTGAGGGACATTGCGGCTTCCGGCAAGGCTGCCCTTTGTCTCCGTACCTCTTCATCTTATGTTCGGAACTTTTGACGAAGGCCTTCTCCCAGCAAGGTGATTGTCTCGGGATTCAGGTGGCTAGGGGCGCTCCCTGGATTTCACACCTTCTCTATGCGGATGACATCCTCATTTTCTCTGAGGCGAGTGGTGCTCGGGCTAACCGTATCAAGGACCTTCTGGAGTCCTACTGTAATTGGTCTGGTCAGAAGATCAATTGTGCTAAGTCAGCTGTCCTTTTTAGCAAAAAGTGCCCTTTGTGGAAGCAGCGCCGGATTACTAACTCCTTGGGGTACCGCCAGGTGCAGCATTTTGATTACCTGGGGGTTCCATTAGCTATGCGGAAGCTTCTGACTTCTGACTTCTCGAAGGTGACTCAGAATGTTCTTTCTAAAACCATCACTTGGGGGCGACGTCACCTTTCTCTTGCCGGGAGAGCTACTTTGATCCGCACCTCGGTCCTTACTACTGCAATGTACCTCATGACTCATACGGATGTGCCTCGTGGTATCCTGAATACTATTGAGAAGGTGGCTCGGCAGTTCCTTTGGCAAAAGAACTCCACTACCCGTGGCCTTCACTACGTTTCCTGGACGGATCTCTGCTGCCCGAGTGCAGCGGGGGGACTGGGATTTCATGCTGCGGCTTCTTGGCAGGCGCCCTTACGGGCCAGACTCACTTGACTCGACTTGGGACTTCATCCACAAATATATTCCACTCAGCCTGGTCTCTTGATACGGGCGCGACCCCTGGTGCTTTCGGGGCGGCCGGAACACTTCTACAAGCTGGAAAATTGTGATTGATGGTGCGTCGGCATTAAGGCCGATTGTCCGGTGGAACATTGGGGATGGTAAGAACATCGATATCTTAAATGACACTTGGATCGCTAATTGCAGTCTTTGTAAGTGGCCTTCCTTTCTTAATGCTGCGGCCCTGGAGGAGAAGTCGGTTGCGGACTTCTTGGACGGTGACTTAAATTGGAACAGGGAGGCCCTCGAATTGTGTTTTGGGACGGTTATGGCTCAACGCATCATGGTGTTACAGACCAA
>NW_021349295.1:0-223 GCF_001605985.2 Dendrobium catenatum | reverse complement strand
TATTTCTCTACCGCCGCGAATATTCCAGGACGCAACATTTATAATGATTGTGTGTTTAATACTATGGTTTTCCTTATTATCTTAAATTTGTTCTAACAATCAAATTGTTACTCCGATCAGATTATAATTGATAAGATATTTTATAATAATAGTTGGTTGGATATCTGTCCATCCTTCTTCTAAAAAGTATTTCGTTTTCTTTCTTTTGATCATTCCATTTTGA
>NW_021349294.1:0-275 GCF_001605985.2 Dendrobium catenatum | reverse complement strand
AAGTATTATATATACTATTTATAATTATTGTACACACTATGTATAAATTTATTCAAATATTATACACATGCTACGTACAAGTTTATACACACTATGTATATGAATTATATAAACTATGAATAAGTTTATGCACATTATGTACAAGTTTATACACATTTTCTATAAGAATTATACACATCATGTATAAGTTTAGACATGTTATATACATAATTTTTATATATTATGTGCAAGTTTATACATTTTATATACAAGGCTTATACATACTATGAATAAGT
>NW_021349293.1:0-349 GCF_001605985.2 Dendrobium catenatum | reverse complement strand
ATTACATCACAGAATTTTGCAGAAAATTAAAGTGGCCAGGAACCACTGACGGCAATCCGAATTCTACTCCTAATACTTAAGTGATTTTGAGATTTGAGATTCTTCTCGCTATCCATTTCTTCAACTTTTCACGAGCAGCTTGATTCATCGGTTCTAGATATCCAAATGGAAAGAAACCCCCCCTTGAACGGGATGTTATCTTTTCTCTTTAGATATTTGAAAGGTATCCTAACTTGACTTCCAAATGAAAAAATACTCTCCCCTTTTGGGATGTATTCACCTCTTTGGAATTCAAGTTGGATATTCAAATCCCAATCTCAAATCACTTTAAAGAATTTACAACCTTATC
>NW_021349292.1:0-212 GCF_001605985.2 Dendrobium catenatum | reverse complement strand
TGAGTTTTGCAGGTGTGCTCTCACCAAAGCCCTCGTGTAGGATAACTGGACATAAGGAGGCTTGCAGCTCAAAAATTGCTTAAACTCGCTGATTTATCACTTGCTTGAAACATTAGTTTTGTGTGTCTTTTTATTTTATTTTTTTTCTAGTTTTTTTTGCTCACTTTGTATTGATTTTAGTTTGCTTTATTTTCATTTGTTTTGTTTTGTTT
>NW_021349291.1:0-244 GCF_001605985.2 Dendrobium catenatum | reverse complement strand
ATAAAAAAAAAAAAAAGCATGATGAGTTAAGATAAGGTAATCAGCATTCTGAATTCTGATATTATTTTAGCTTTTTGTTTTAGAGTTTTCTAAATTTTCATTCAATTGGATATAACATGCTTATAACCATGTTACTTACGAAAACTAGATATGATCTCTAATGCTTTGGGAACCTTAATTGGTTTGATTTATTGCTTTGACTATAACATGATTTGATTCAGCGCTTACTGGATTCCTTGGTTCA
>NW_021349290.1:0-211 GCF_001605985.2 Dendrobium catenatum | reverse complement strand
ATCGTCCGGGACGAAATCGTTTCGTACGGGATGATTTGTGTAGTATGACAAACTGTGGGATTTTGAACCGTTTTAAGTGCAGTTTTAATTTACTTCGTCTGTATGATCGTCATGATCATTCGGGACGAAATATTTTTTAAATGACGGGATGAATGAATGGAGCAGTTGAATGAATAAGACTGTTTTTAATATGAACTTTGTCTGTATAAAC
>NW_021349289.1:0-296 GCF_001605985.2 Dendrobium catenatum | reverse complement strand
TTTAACTTTTCATCGAGTCGTTTATCTTCCATGAAATGAATTCCCCAGAATTTTTGTTCACTATTTTAATTTAGATTTAAAATTTCAAGTTGTTTCATTGTCTGGATCGCCTGAACGAACCATTTTAGTTGATTACGGTTTGGTATACACAGTTTTATAACTGTGTGATGTCTGGACTGTTGATCTTACGATCAACGGTCACGATTCAGGCTCTTTCGCAGTTTGTCCGACTGCACAGAGCCTTCCGCTGTTCTGATCTCTCGTCCGGTTGCATCAGAACCGTCGGTTCCCAAAGG
>NW_021349288.1:0-355 GCF_001605985.2 Dendrobium catenatum | reverse complement strand
ACCCGGATTTTTTCGGGTCGGGTTCGGGTCATGTTTCGTGTCGTGTCAAAAATTGACACCCCTAGCTAGATTGCTTGAGCTTGTATGGAAAGCTCGAGCTTGACTCGATTGTTGAGCGCAATTTCTTATTTTTAAATTAAAATTTTTAGTCTTTTATTTTATAATTTTTTTAATATACATTTAATTTTACAAATAGTAAAATATATTATAATACTAATTTAAATTAATTTTTAAATATATTTTAAGTTAATCGAGCGGCTCAATGAGCTTACGAGCCGAGTTAGGTTGAGCTCATGCTTGTTTAATATACAAGCTCAAGTATGGCTCGAGCTTGAACTAATGGCTCAATAAACTC
>NW_021349287.1:0-202 GCF_001605985.2 Dendrobium catenatum | reverse complement strand
AGTTTCTTTTCATTTGGATATCCGGACCCGACGATCCAAGAAGCAGCAGAAGGATGAAGAAATGGATAACGAGAAAACCCATTCTCAAAGTCACTTGAGTCTTAGGATTAAAAATCCAGGTTATTGTCAGTGATGCCCGGCCACTTTATTTTTCTACAAATTCTGGGATGTAATAATAAGTGGCACTTGCCATATGGACTTT
>NW_021349286.1:0-293 GCF_001605985.2 Dendrobium catenatum | reverse complement strand
TTCTTTTTTGTATTTGGGATAGGAAGGAAAGAATTTTGTATATTATCAATTGACTTAAATTAGACTCTAATCGAGACATCCCACATTTGCTTCTCTCGTATGATGGTTTGTTTTTTATGATTTCTTTCTATTCTTTTCTAATGGATTGTGGTGTTTTTGTTTTTTTTTTTAAGCCGGCGGATTTAGAATCCTGTTGTTCCCTTTAAAATTGCAACATTTGTCTGGTTTCATTAAATAAGTATAATTTCTTGTGAGACATCTTACTGAATAAATGTATCATTAACAATGCTACT
>NW_021349285.1:0-670 GCF_001605985.2 Dendrobium catenatum | reverse complement strand
AGTATATAATTGAAAAGGTTGGAGTAGCTCTAATGGTCGATAATATTAGAGAGAGTCGCCTTACATGATTTGGTCGCATAAAACATCATCCTTCTGATGACCTGATTTAGTCTCATAAAGTGGCTATTATGTTATTTCTGTAATAGATTGTAAAATAGAAAAGAAGAGATGCCTTAACCTAAATTCTTTATGTGATATATTTTAAAATTGCAATTTATTATTTTAAACATGCATGTTCCGCATGTATCATTTATTTATTTATTTTAATAAAACATGCAGGTGGTGTGTTCAACATGCGAGTGCATGTTGATACCCTATATGTGTTTGACACTGCATTCTTAATCTGTATTCTTTCATTATAAGTATAACCATCTACATTATACCGAAGACATGAGAGAATGTGGTGTGATGCTTTTAAGCCATGCCATCAAATATGATTTTCAGGAGCCATGTGCTCTTGATAGCTTGCTTAAATTCTTATAAAGGGAGGTCAAAGGGTTGCATTTATATAGGTGACCCAGTAGGTGTGTAATGCATCTTAATAAACACGGCATTCTATATGAGCTATAGATTCATTCAAAGTGTAAATCAATCTTATTACTGCATATTCACACTATCCAACACCGTTATGAGAGACTCCAATAAGTCATTTAAAATGTTGGTGATTTGT
>NW_021349284.1:0-206 GCF_001605985.2 Dendrobium catenatum | reverse complement strand
CATTTATTTTTAAAAGAATTGTCGCGGTTATAGCCGCTTCAAATCTGGAATATTATCACGGTTATAACCGCTGCGATATTCAGCATTCGTCAGTTCTAACCCGCCGGTCCTGAAACCGCTGCGGAATATCTTTGTAGCGCATTGAAATCACGGCGGAACCGCTGCAAAAAAATAGTGGCGGGTAAAACTGCCAGAAAAAGTCGAAA
>NW_021349283.1:0-513 GCF_001605985.2 Dendrobium catenatum | reverse complement strand
CTTAGAAAATCATATTAAGAAATACCGATGGAAATTGTTGACCTCCTTGATTTAGTATATATTGTTATGGTGCACTGAAGAAAAAAAAATTCCTTTCAGTTCTCAGGTTAGCGGTTTATGATTTACTAAACTTTTAGGATTTCGACTCTGTAGCTTTTTTATTTCTAAGTAACATAATTCATAATCAAATTATTTGAAAAATCATTTAGAAAATCATATCAGAGAAAAAAATAAAATCAGAATAGTTTAAAAATTAATAATTTTTTAGGGTTTTGACAACGCCTTTTCCTTTGTTCTTTTCAGGCTCTGTTTCTTCTCAGCAGCGTTGTTTTCAATGGTATTATTTGAAAATTTATTATTTCAATTCAAAATTATTTTAATGTCATTTCTTAGAGAATCATATTAAGAAATGCGGATGGAAATTGTTGACCTCTTTGATGAGTATATATTGTTATGTGCACCGAAGAAAATTTTTATTTTTTTTTTCCTTTCAGTTGTTTATTCAGCTGTTTA
>NW_021349282.1:0-205 GCF_001605985.2 Dendrobium catenatum | reverse complement strand
GAAAATCATCCTGACAATAGCCCTGGATACGAGCTGGACGATATTTATCATCTTGAAGTAACTTAAGGTTTTTGACTGCATCGTCCTGGTCGATCTTGTGATCGTCCAGGATGATATGATTGTATCAATCATCCTTAATTACTCCCTTGATTTCCTAAACAATTAAGTCATAATTTGTGAATATCATCCAGGCCGATCAATGATC
>NW_021349281.1:0-354 GCF_001605985.2 Dendrobium catenatum | reverse complement strand
TCTCTTTTGTGCTTTGCTTTAATTTGCCTACATCAATGAATTAAGCATTTCGAGAACAATGAAACCTCTAGTACATTTATACAGAAAAAAAATTAAAAGCATTTTAGCATCTGCACAGGGAGTAAGCGACCATCTGTGGATGGCTGTGCTTGGCATTCCATATGTTTCTAAAAGATAATGTAGCATTTAAATTTTCAGGTTCAGAAAAAGATTCTGATATCAAATGAGCATGCATACATAAATAACTACATCATATATCCGTGAATTTTACTGTCATTCATCATCAAATCTCGCGCGCGCGTGTGTGTATATATATATGTGAACTCAATTGTTTTGTTGGTATGTTTTTGTTCT
>NW_021349280.1:0-213 GCF_001605985.2 Dendrobium catenatum | reverse complement strand
CAAAAACATGCAAATGTGACAAGTTAGGTGTTCTACATTTTAGTAACTCATAGGGTGTTTTATTTAAATTTGATCTCACATTCACCCTATTCATAACATAACATGCAGTGCTAACCACCTCAGCCCAAAAATATCTAGAAAGTTAGTATTCTGCCAATATTGCTCGAGCGGCTTCGATTAATGTTCTGTTTTTCCTTTCAACTACCCCGTTTT
>NW_021349279.1:0-265 GCF_001605985.2 Dendrobium catenatum | reverse complement strand
ACTTCTTTTTTTTTTTTGCTACACATTTAATGAATGTGTCTCTTCTTTTCTTTTCCTTCTTCACTTTTTTTTATTATTTTTTTTAAGAGGCTTCCTTTACTTAAATCTTGTAATTATTATTTCAGTTGTAAAATCATCTTCTAAGTATAAGAGTAAAAAAAAAATTAACACTCTTATACAAGGAAGATTGATTTACAAATTGGACCTGATCCTATAGTATGAATAGATAACTTAGTTGAGATAATTATAAAATAAATTCATCAAC
>NW_021349278.1:0-478 GCF_001605985.2 Dendrobium catenatum | reverse complement strand
GAAATTTAATTTCAGATTTTCATTCTCTCCCCAAATTAATTTGGTATTTAATTAGTCTTGCCACCTAGGCAAGTAAATGGTGTTTCCGTTTCACATCACCTAAATCCAACGATTCGAGAATGCTGCGAGGGTCTAATATTCAAGTTTCATCCTCCTCCTTGAAAGGACTGGAGTCGTGTTGACCTCAATATCACCCCGATGATGGCCGTGTTGACTGGAAATCTCAACCGGAGGGGTCAAATCTCAAATCCAACAAAAGTATAAATTCTTGAAATAAAATATATCACCTTAAAACTTAAAACTAAATATCATCCACCTCCCGCAATCGTTTGTCCGGGGTGATAAATCTAAAAATTAACCTCAGTTCACAAAGAGCAAATGCATGTCGGGTGTATCACTACGATTCATCCTCAAATAGTCTCTTGTCAATAGGGACGTGGCACGTGCCCTCTGATCGGGTGGTTTTGCCGTAAAATGG
>NW_021349277.1:0-386 GCF_001605985.2 Dendrobium catenatum | reverse complement strand
AGCCCAATCCACCCACACGCCTGGGCCTAGCAAGACTTCTACACGACGCATAGTGTAAGCTTTTATGCTCAGCGTCTCGGTCCCAAAGGAAACTACGACAGATCTTCTCAATTTCAGTCAACACCCCCCGCGGCACCAGAGTATGAGACACAGCATAAACAGACAGGGGGAGTAGCACAGAATTAATCAGGGTGATCCTCCTGGCCAGTGAGAGATGACGAATACCCCAAGAGAGGGTATGACTTCGGATCTTCTACAGCAGCGGACCAAAGTCCACTTTCCTCAACCTTCTCAGCGCGAGCTTGATCCCAAGGTACTCCATTTCCTCCACCATATGGCACCCCATAAGCCTAGCTAGACGGGCCTTGGTAGAGGAAGCAGTGGTT
>NW_021349276.1:0-469 GCF_001605985.2 Dendrobium catenatum | reverse complement strand
AAAATTATCATTAAAATTCAAACCCTTTGAACCCCTTTATCAAACCCCTTAGGTTTAAACCTTAATCAAACCTTAAAACCTTCTAGAAATTTTAATAAATCACTTTTAAATCCAAAGCTATAAATAACCCCTCTAATTGACCAGATTTGAATCCTTAACACATTAAAATTAAAATCAACCAGATTTGACTTCAAGTTTAAGAATAATTTAATAATCATTAAAATCTGATATTTAATTAATATAACTAATTAATAATAATTTAAAATTTCAGAGAATTCCTAAACACTTGGGAATCTATCCTTGGGTCAGTCATGACCTTTGGAATCAATTACAAGGAGTTTGGAACTCAATTGAATTCAAAACATCAAAACCTCTCTAATTAAGATAATTAATTAATTCCAATAAATGACCAAAACTTTGAAAATTCATGATTAATTCAAACAAACTCCAAATCAATCAAACTTAAAGG
>NW_021349275.1:0-273 GCF_001605985.2 Dendrobium catenatum | reverse complement strand
TATCAATGGTCAACGATAGCTGGTGGTCGTCGATGATGGATTGTGGTGGTGGCTGTGGGTGGTTTCTAATAAGAAATAAGCTGATAAGCAAGGTGCTCATGTCAGTTTGGTTTGTGTTACCAATACCATGTAGTATAATAGCCGATTCTCAATCACTGCAATCTCAGTCATTCCTCACCAATCGAATAATCTCATCCATTCACACTAGGGATTACTGTAACACTCTTTCAATATAGGCTTCACTATAGCTTCTTCAAATGAATTAATGAAGGA
>NW_021349274.1:0-309 GCF_001605985.2 Dendrobium catenatum | reverse complement strand
CTTTCTAGTATCATCTGAGCACTTTCAAGTGGTATTAGAGCATGATTCATAAAATAATTTTTTAAAACCTTTTGAATTTTCGATCCGTGGCTAATCGTAATGTTGCGGAAGGCTATTCAGTCCCCAGACCTCATTTATTTGAAAATATGTCATTTTATTTTTGGAAAACTCGCATGTCTATTTTCTTGCAATAGATTGATTTTCGCATGTGGCATATGATTTTAACTGGTTATTCATCACCGTCACATATTGTTAATGGAGTTAAAACTGATATTCTGTTTAATCAATGGAATAGGGAAGAACAACTCA
>NW_021349273.1:0-863 GCF_001605985.2 Dendrobium catenatum | reverse complement strand
AACTATCAGAGCAGGACTGATAGGAAGAAGCCATTCATTTTCTAATAAAGGATCAACATCACCGATCCTAACAAGTATAGGAGGGTGTGGATCCAGTCAAAAGTGATAAAAGAGCACATATCCCAAAGGAGTTTTCAGTATTTAACTCCCTCTAATCTCGAAAAGAACCTCAATTTAAATTTATTAACTCACATCTAGCTCCATACTAGCTAAATCATGACACCTCATTTATATGAGTATTTTCCTCCCTTGAATTGAAATCTAATCCAAAAAGGAAGTTAAATTAGAGAAAGAAATTTAATTTTCTTTATTTCTTGTATGAGAATACACTTCCATATCTTATAGGATATCAATGTATAATGATGATTTCAAGATCATAATTTTCAGACTCAAGTATCAAAAATATCAAAAGGATATAGATTTTCTTAGATTTAGAGATTTACTAGAAAGGGAAGCCATTTACTTATAACTTTTGGGCTCTTTGAGTCACTTTCTCAACTTTTATGTGCTTTGCACAAATTTCAATCACTTGATACACTTTGTGTATCTTTCATTTTTGGCGCTTTGCGCATCTTTTCAATTTTTTGTAATTGGCTTCATTTTCCAAATCTCTAAAAGAAAACTATTTCTCAGTTGTAAGATCATATTCCAAGTACGAGAGAAGAAGACTTACTTCTCTTGGACAAGGAAGAATGATCTACAAAACAAATCCTATCCTCTGTTAAGAATGAATAAGATGATTAAGAAAATTATAAAGTTTTATGCATCAATATACTATAGTTATATATGAGATAGAGAATCACAAGATAGTAAAGAAAATTTTTATTTCTAAATTCAATTTCAATTTGAAAAAGATTTTAGTT
>NW_021349272.1:0-293 GCF_001605985.2 Dendrobium catenatum | reverse complement strand
TGGATAAAAAAAAAAAAACATTGTATTTAAAAAACAAAAAAGCACTGTTGATAAATATTTTTAAAAAATTTATAAAGGCTAAGATGCAATAATTAATGAAAAATAATCCGTCGAGCATACCGGCCCCTTAACAAATTTCTGGGAAGAAAATTATGACAATACTGATTTCTGTCATTTGTATTAGGGCATTAAAGATGAACCTTCTACTTTGCATATGAAATTGAAATGCAATTGTACTTCATATTTTATTAATATAGCTTCAGTAAGTCAAAATATTCTTATGAAAATTATGA
>NW_021349271.1:0-266 GCF_001605985.2 Dendrobium catenatum | reverse complement strand
GGCCAGGGCCATAGAAGTTGCATTACCTCACACTCGTTATAGATTATGCAAATGACACATCTTTAAAAAGGTTCCATCAAAAGTTTCCATCTACAGTAGCAATAATAAAGTTAGAGGACTCTTCTATAAGTGTATGAGGTGGTGTGATTCTGAGAAAGTGTTTGAGGAAGCGTGGGATGAAATGATCAAGGAAGGGAATCTTCATAACCATGAATGGTTGCAGGATCATTATAAGATAAGGAGAAAGTGGTCAGCTGCTTTCAACA
>NW_021349270.1:0-214 GCF_001605985.2 Dendrobium catenatum | reverse complement strand
CGGTGGGCGACATAAGTCAGGAGGACCGTAGTCGACAGGCGACGGAGGTCGAAAAGACTGTAGTCGATGACAACGTAAGTCAGAAGGACCGTAGTCGGCTGGCGACGAAGGTCGGAAGGGCTGTAGTCGGCTGGCGACGTAAGTCAGGAGGACCATAGTCGGCGGGCGACGGAGGTCGAAAGAACTGTATTCGGTGGGCGACATAAGTCAGGAG
>NW_021349269.1:0-1633 GCF_001605985.2 Dendrobium catenatum | reverse complement strand
TTATTGTTTTGAGATAAGAGGTTTTCTAAGACATGCAAAACCCGTTTGAGGAAATGAGTAGACTTGTTGGAAGATTGTCTTTCATTTGTGTTTATTTTTCAAATGTATCAAGTTGTTGGAAATATACATGAAAGCTTGCATAATCTTTATTCTCCAATAGGCCTTGTGTTTGCCATTTTGAAATATATTAAGAAAAGAATTTTTTTTGTTTTGCGATGTTGGAAGGAATGTTTATATCTTCTTAAGACAAGTTATAGAGCATGTTTTCTGAGCTTGATTTCCTTTATGTTTTTGGACAAATTGATGATAATTAGAAGTTGCATGCCTTTTGTTATATGGTTTTCTTTAAACTTTATAAAGAATTCTCTTGGGCTTTGTGTTTTAAAATCATTTGAGATTTCTTGAGGTAGATTGAGCTTGTACAAAACTTCTTTCTCTCATTCTCATTGGGTTTAACAGTTGGATCAAAACAAATGAATAAGTTGGAAGCAAATCTAGTTTTATAGAGTTATGGTGGACAATAAGATGCTTTTATGTTCCCTTAAGTCTTCATGTTCGTTTTTTTTTTATCTTTTTTTTTTTAGTTTTATGTGAGAGTCATGATGGCAAATTATGTTAGAAAGCTTTCATACATTTCTTGTTTCAAATACTAGTTTTGCATGTTAAGTCGTTGGAGACGGGATCAATTAGATATTGTGTTAAGTTGTTGGATTGTTTTTCTTGAAACTTTGTATGAAGTAAGGTTGTGTCAAATCTTCTCTCTTATGACCACAATTTGTTTTAGATTCAAGTTCAAATAACTTATCTTCTTGTTACTTGGGTTGGAAAAGCATGGTTTTGGTTTTCATTCTCAAAATGAGTATAATCTCACGAACTACTGTGTTGAAAATTTTCATGAGTTATCTTTGGGATGCAAAGTTTATAAGTTTTTTTTTATGTCGGAATGACTTATGAGTTGTTTTCATGTTTGGAGAGCTTCATGAAAGGTTTCTTTTTGTTTTTATTGGAGTTTTCTTGCAAGTCGTTTTGTGTCGTTGATTTGAGAAGTTGCTTTTGATTGAAAGAAGTCTTGATTTGCTTTGTTTAGAATAATTTGTTAGCGGTTTTGGATTTATTTTGGAGTTCTTTTTTTTTACGACGTTTTTTTTATGAAAGCTTTACAACGAGGGGTGGTATACAACTTTCTTGTTGGAGAGCTTTGTGGTTTCTACCCCACACCAAATGAGAGGAGGCACTTGATTTGTGGGTTGTTGGGTAGAATTTTGTGTCAAAAGAGATTTTGGAAGAAGATTTTTGTAGGGTTTTGGGTCAAAACTAAAAGAAAGTTTTAGTAGATAATTTGTGTAAGATTTTGCGTGACATTCAATTTAGAGATTTTTCTAGAGTCTTTTGAGACTTCTAGTTTGGGGATCCGCTTAGTATAGTAAGATCCCTTAGTAGTTTTGTAGAATAGGGTAGTGTTTAGTATGCAAGTTGTCTTATTATTGATCCTTACTAATTTGTTAGAAGACAAGTGTTAAAAACAAAAGAAAAGAGATTTTAGTAGATAACTTCTGGGGGGGATTTAGTAGTAGTCCATTTGGAAGTTCTTGTAAATCTTTTTGAGATCTATAGGATGAATTTCGGAGTTTGA
>NW_021349268.1:0-356 GCF_001605985.2 Dendrobium catenatum | reverse complement strand
TTTCAAGAAATTTAATATGGATCATTTAGAAGTCATGAATCTAATGCAAATGAGAGCTATTAAATTTTCAATACTTGGTTTCATCCCCACAACACTCCCAATCTAAATTGAGGAATGAATAGATCACTTTATCAAAGATCATAGATGACACATTAAATTTCCTTATCCAGGAATTGCGTCCCATATTTATTTTGTCTTGAGATAAAATATAAATTTTTTAACAATTTCATTTTTCATAATGTAAATGAGCTAATATATAACTATGTTTCAAATATCCATGATTTGAGTTTAGGATCTTTCTTTTAAAGAGAAATAGCTAAGAGCTACACCCATGAAATAATGATCCTTGCATTTTC
>NW_021349267.1:0-318 GCF_001605985.2 Dendrobium catenatum | reverse complement strand
AATCAGATAAGAGAGAGATGGTGTAGCATTTATGAGACACCAAAATTTTTACGTGGAAAACCCCTGAAAAGGGGGAAAAATCACGGGGCCTAGCCCAGTTTGAATAAATCCACTAGTATTTGCAGTTGATTACAAGTGAGGCCCTTCGTTGGGGGAAGGCCTTAGCTTGATGTACATCTTATAGAGTATATTACATAGTGGGAATACAAAGAATCACTGTTGATGAGTTTGTTTGGTCGAAAGGATGTTAGTCAATGGGCAATATAAGTCGAAAGGACCATAGTCGATGGGCGACAGAGGATGGAAGGACTATAGTTG
>NW_021349266.1:0-349 GCF_001605985.2 Dendrobium catenatum | reverse complement strand
GATTAATTATAAATATTTCAAATGCCTCCTAAATTCTTAAATACCCAACAAAATCTAAAATAAAAAAAAATTCAAAATACAAAAAACCAAATATTTAAAATTAAAATAAACCCATCAAACACTTAAAGCAAAATCCATCCACCCTCCACAATAGTTTGCCGATGTGAACAATTTAAAAAATATTTTAGCTCACAAAGAGCTAATGTCTGATCGAGAAAATCACTAGGATTCATTCTCAAATAATCTCCTTTCAGTAAGAACATAGCATGTGTCCTCTAACCAGTGATTTTGCCACTAATTAACATTACAGGGTAAACGGTTATGACCGGGGCCCTCTAGATCGGGTGGC
>NW_021349265.1:0-258 GCF_001605985.2 Dendrobium catenatum | reverse complement strand
GGTTTAATGGTGGGATTTAATTTGAAATTCAAATTAACCCAAGGAGGGGGAGAGGGGCGGCAAAGAGAGGAGGGAGTTGGGGCTAATTTTGTGGAGCTATTAGGGTGATTAGGAGAGAGAGAGGAGCCCAATGAGGGGGCCGGGCAAATTAGAGAAGATGATGGTGGTGAGTTTTAGTAAAGTGGGGACCACAAGTTTTAATTTCAGAATTTTATAAAATATGAAATTAAAACTTCAGTTTTAAAAGGGAAAGAGGTT
>NW_021349264.1:0-268 GCF_001605985.2 Dendrobium catenatum | reverse complement strand
AATAATAGTTTTAAACATAAAAAAACAATGCTAGCAACTAGTTTTTGAATAGGTATTTTTAGCCGATTATGAAATAAGGTTCTTGCACTTTCTACCAGGATTACTTTGAACTTTTTTAAAACTAATATCATTGTCATATTTAGCATAGCATTTAGTAAAAAATTCTAGCTCATCAGTATCAGTAAAAGCATCACTATGATAATGAGAGGTAGAGGGAGACTTAAAGTAAATAATCAAACTCTTTTCCTTTCCCTTTTTATGAAGCTCA
>NW_021349263.1:0-299 GCF_001605985.2 Dendrobium catenatum | reverse complement strand
TAGCAGAGATTTGAGCTCAGGGCTGGGTCTTCGAACTTGAATAAAGCATAGATTGTTGGGTCCAGATTGCGCGGTTTGTGCTTTGTTAATAACTTTTAGGGCTGTTTGGTAGAATCTAGTATTTGATTTAAGTAGTATTTTGTAAATATTTTAAATTCAGATTAATAAAATTTTGAGGGGTTAAATCCTGAAAATTGTTTGGTAACGTTCATGATAAATACTATGTGACTGTTTTCATATTCCATTAAGGACTTAAAAAAGGTTAAAAGATTTGTGCGGAGTTTCTTCCTTCCTGGGTG
>NW_021349262.1:0-559 GCF_001605985.2 Dendrobium catenatum | reverse complement strand
GTTTATTATTTGCATAATCCATTTGATTATGTTAATTTTGGTTTTGGATTATGATTCCTTAATTTTTTTTTTATTGGGGATTTCGGTTGTTGGCGTCATTTTTGTTGGGGTTTAGATTCCCCATGGGATATATTCTCTTAGTGAGGTATGGGAGGTGAGTTGGTAGTTTGGTCCATATGGTATAAAATTTAACATTTTTAGAACTTTGTAAGGATATCATATTACAATGTTCTTACAAAGTTCTTAAATTTTGTTGGGAGTCCTTGTTAAGATCTTTGTAACCTTTTTTTTATGATATAAAATTTAACATTTTTCTATAAAAAAAATGGAGGAATAATAGAGCCATCATTAATGGCCTCCATTATTATTATTGGAAGCTATTGCAACTCAAGTCAAATGCTATTTAAAATTATTTTACTTAGTCAACACACCTTAATTTTTCTCTTTTTAGATTTTTTTTTCATTTAAAAAATCATTTATTCACTAGTCAATATGCATCTTTAATTGCATGGTAGATTAATTGTAGGTCATATGTAAGGCTATATATATATATATATAT
>NW_021349261.1:0-364 GCF_001605985.2 Dendrobium catenatum | reverse complement strand
TTTCTCCTTACCCTTCTCCTTGCTTGGGTGAGTCTTATGCGTAGGGAAATCAGCTCATACATGTCTCGGCTTCCTGTATTCAAATCAAACCACATCAGAAAAACCTTTAGAATTTTTGCTATCCTTACCATTATTCCATTTCTGATGGTGCTTGTGATTTTCCTTTGAAAGCTTTGAATTGCCTATTTATTAAGGAAACATCTTCGCTTTCAGACACAAAAGAATTAGTATCCATATCGTTAGCTTTCAGCACCACAGTTTTTCCCTTCTTTTTCTCACATGTATAAATTTGTCTTTGGTTCACCTCTTGCTCATAAGCAATGAGTGATCCAACTAAGTTATCAAAAGAATAAGTATTTAAATC
>NW_021349260.1:0-631 GCF_001605985.2 Dendrobium catenatum | reverse complement strand
CAAATAATAACAATCTTGACATGTTCTAACTTAAAAAATTGTTACATTTCTAAAACAAGTACGAAAAAAGTGTGATGAACATCTCATAACTTAAGGTGGTTTAAGACTTCAACATGAGTGCATCATTATAACTTTCATTGTAAGTAAAATACAAGATCTAAAATCCAACTTGTAACCAGACAGAAAAATCTAACCAAAAAGAAGTGCAATGAACATTTCAAAAAATATAGGCAATGACATTCATCGTTAGGCAATTATCAAATTTTAATGCTCTCGATATTTATAAAATCTGAATTTGCAGGATTAACCTACTTAAGTTGAATCCAACTTGTAACCAAATAGAAATCTAACAAAACTTCTCATTTCTCAAACGGTATACTAGCAGTTTTTCAATATGCGGGTGACGAAAAAAAATAATCAAGAAATAGAGCAAGTGGAGTAGTAGAGAGGTCAAACCAGCCGGCAAAGCACGAAGAGTCTATGAATTGCGAAGAGCCGGCGAAGTGCGATCTGTGAGCGTTGACCGACCTCTTGAACGTCGAATGCGACTGTGAAGAAGACGGTTGTAAGGCGGCGATGTCTTGAACGTCGAATGCGCGAATCTCAAAAGCGAGTAAGAACTGCAAACTTT
>NW_021349259.1:0-280 GCF_001605985.2 Dendrobium catenatum | reverse complement strand
GGCCAATAAAGGCGTGCTTAGGACAGTTCTCCAATTGCCACGAATATTGAAGTAGGGTTTTGAGTTTAGAAGAATACGTACTTTCGCGGGGTTGTCGTGGTTGACACATGGATCGAGGGGTCACTCGCCTACCTCGTCGTAGGTGCCGCACCGGGTTCCCTCCTACCACGGCCAATAGAGGCGTGCTTAGGTGGTTTGCCGGTCCAACACGGACATCGAGGAAGGAGAGTGGGGGGGAAGTATATTTTTTTATTATTATTTATTATGATTTATATTAATT
>NW_021349258.1:0-238 GCF_001605985.2 Dendrobium catenatum | reverse complement strand
CTTTCATCGGACTTCTGCCTGAGGCCGTACTTCTACATGACGTCGGACTTCACCTTGTCGTCGAACTTCTGCTCGTCAGCGGACTTCTACTCGTCATCGGACTTCTGCCCGTCGACGAGTCTTTATCAATCTTCTACCCGACGCTGCACCTCTACCCGACTTCGTACTTCTACCGGATGTCGGACTTCTACCAGTTAATAGACTTTCGTCGGTCTTCTACCCGACGCTGTATG
Source organism: Dendrobium catenatum (assembly GCF_001605985.2). Lineage (NCBI taxonomy): Eukaryota > Viridiplantae > Streptophyta > Magnoliopsida > Asparagales > Orchidaceae > Dendrobium > Dendrobium catenatum. The sequence continues at coordinate 5 of NW_021349258.1, read as the reverse complement.
ACTAC
>NW_021349257.1:0-524 GCF_001605985.2 Dendrobium catenatum | reverse complement strand
TTGTGAGGGTTTGAAGTTTGACTATTTATTGGAATTATTGAAATTGTTTAATTAGAGACCCTTTATATGGTTTTACTCCAAATGGGTTCCCAACTCCTTGAAATCTACTCCAAAGGTCAGGAATGACCTAAGAAGAGATTCCCAAGTGTTTGAGAAAGTTTTGGAATTTTTAATTATTATTAATTAATTGTATTAATTAAAGATTGAATTTCACTTAAAATTAAATTAAGGTTTAATTTTCTGTCAAAGCAGGGTTGTTTTGATTTTCATTGATTAAGGTTTGCGCTCTGGTAAGTTAGAGGTCTTAAGCATATTTTTTGGGTTTAAATTTGATTTATTACAATTTTTGGAAGGTTTAAGGGCTTAATTATGGCTTGATCTTAAGAAAATTGATTAAGGGGCTTAATGACTTTTAAAACATGTGAAAATTTTTTCTAAGACTGAGAGTGTCACTAAGTTCATGTGTTTGAAGTTTCAAGTCAAAATTATGTGTATCCTAATTATTAGAATTTCTCTAAGTTTTC
>NW_021349256.1:0-611 GCF_001605985.2 Dendrobium catenatum | reverse complement strand
AGGTGGCAGTCTAGCAGAACTTCGATGTTAGGTGGTGGTCCGGTGGAACTCCAGGTGACATGTTGTGGTCCGACGGAACTCCGGCATCAGGTTGTGGCCCGGCGGAACTCTGGTATTAGGTTGTGGCCTGACGAAACTCCGGGCGACATGTGGTGGTCCGGCGGAACTCCGACATTAGGTTTTGGCCCAATAGAACTCTGAGGCGACAGGTGTTGGTCCGGCAAAACTCCAAAGCCAGGCGATGGTCTGATGGAAGTCCGGGCAATAGTTGGTGATCTGGAAAAACACTGGCGTCAAGTGATGGTCCGGCAAAACTCTGGCGTCATGCTCATCCAGCGAAACTTTGGGCGGTGGTCGAGGAGCAAGGAGGTAAGAGCGATATTTGATCCCTCCCTTACTTCTCTTCCTTTGGATTGGGTCCCTTTTCATGAGAAAGTGAGGCTTTATTCATAGAGTTTCTAGGATGGCATGGCACGTAAATAGGAGGAAGATCAATGATATTTTGGGAGTGGTTTGTATGGATGACCGATGTTGATTCCCTTGATTATGGACCGTTTGTTAGACATTTGAATGTCTTAGTGATATCAGAATTCATTGATCTTGGGCTCGTT
>NW_021349255.1:0-274 GCF_001605985.2 Dendrobium catenatum | reverse complement strand
TTCATCAGCATATATCAATACACAAGCTTTATGTATTCTGCAATAATTAACTCAATCACACAATTTCCAGCTGAAGTTTATATATAAGTATTTTACAGGAATGAATAACAACAATAATGGCTTTCTAGTTTGTTACAAGGAATAAATAATTATAAGATCACACAATTTCCAGCTAAGTAATTTACAAGGCTTATGGCCTTGGGAAAAAAATCAAGACCAAGCATCATGTAAGCTGATCAAAAAAAAACTTTGCTTTGTTATTTTCACTTACAAC
>NW_021349254.1:0-206 GCF_001605985.2 Dendrobium catenatum | reverse complement strand
TTAATATGGATTTTATCATGCATCAAGTATGCAGGTATAATATCTTAATGTATTGTAGTGATATGAATTCTTAATTTATTTTGTGCAATGTTTGAAATTACACAGTTGGATATTAAGGCATTTTTCCAACTATACGAGGCATCATAAGTGTAGGATTTAAAGTGTCATTTTTACTGTTTTGCAGGATATTTATGCTTAAGTTTTGC
>NW_021349253.1:0-239 GCF_001605985.2 Dendrobium catenatum | reverse complement strand
GTGAATAGTCCAAATAGTATGAAGTCCAAAATATACTTCTTTATCCCTTATTATAAGGTTAAGAGGGCTAAAGAGAAAGCTACACCTAGAGTAAAATGATAAAATAATAAATGATGTGATAAGTACAGACTAATGCAAACACCTGAATTGAGTTGGAAAATACACGTGGGTCTCTGCCTCTTAAGTTGTTCTCTAGCAAATCTTTGGGCTAGTTTGCAAGAACTAATATGTAAGACGAG
>NW_021349252.1:0-314 GCF_001605985.2 Dendrobium catenatum | reverse complement strand
GTTAACATATTTCCTCCAAATTTCTCTTTTACTTTCAAAAGCTTTCCATGAACTTCTTGTTTATGCCTGTATAGAGAAAAAATTGCCTCTTAAATCAGACCAAAACTCTCAATCAGCCTAGGGACAGGCTGCAAAGGGGAAAAGAATTATGTTATTTACGTGTACCATGAAGGGATACTAATAGTTATGCATGTTCAGGTTATATTAGCTCAGATAAAAGGACATTCAACGATGATGATTGGCATTTATGGTATATTTAGACACCGTTAGTTCTGGCATCCTGAAATTAGAATGGTCAGATAAAGATATAACTG
>NW_021349251.1:0-521 GCF_001605985.2 Dendrobium catenatum | reverse complement strand
TACATCTCTAAAAGATCTGGATCCAACCTCTATAACTCCTCTCGATCAATCCATGTATCCTCGGTCACCGGTTTCCCTTTCCAACAAACCAAATATACCTGTGGCGCCCGCCTTCCTTCATGGAAATGATTTCATCGTCAAGTACAGCTTCAACCTTTTCCGCAATAGGTAAATGGGGTAAATCTGGAAGTGGGGGTAGGCTGGGGATCTCACTGGGTGGGTTCTCAATAGGCTCATTTTGAAGTGGATTATTAGGGTTCAGCTCTGGTCCCTCAAAGGCTACTAGATCTTCTATATTAAATGTAGGATTGATGTTAAAACCTTTAGGAAGGTCCAGCACATAAGCATTATTATTTACCTTTGAAATTATCCTAAAGGGTCTGGCACTTCTAGCATGTAACTTCTTCGTCCATGGTTATCCGAGGAGCTGAAGATCAACGACTGTCATCATACCACGTTATCTTATATTTTATTTGTAATTTTTAAATTTTTATTATAAATTTTTCGTTTTTACCCTCAAT
>NW_021349250.1:0-248 GCF_001605985.2 Dendrobium catenatum | reverse complement strand
TGAGAGGGAGTGATTGTAATTGAGTGAATAAATTTATATACACTTAAAGGAGATCTTGAAAAAGTTTTTGTACTGATCGTACGGGACGAACATTGTTCGTACAGGACGATCAGATCAGTTATCTCCTTGTAAGAGCAATGGAACGAACAGGAACTGAACTGGAAAAGTTTTCTAAGGAATGATCGTCCATACGAAATCATTTTTCATCCTATGATGAGTTTCTCTCTGTAAAAATTTTGTCCAGACGA
>NW_021349249.1:0-225 GCF_001605985.2 Dendrobium catenatum | reverse complement strand
CCTTTGTTGAATATCATCATCTAAGAAAAATTTATTTAGATCTTCATCCTTAATACACTTCACTTTAACTAAATCCTCACTTCTCCTATCTCTTTATTTGGCTAACTTATACATATATCTTTCTCACTCCTTAGTATTTAATCAATTATATAAATCATTAAAAGCTAAGCTCTTTGCATCATAAATAGCTTTCTTAGATTCCATACGAGCCTCTTTATAACTTTC
>NW_021349248.1:0-591 GCF_001605985.2 Dendrobium catenatum | reverse complement strand
GAATGGTTTGAAAGAGATGTGTGAAAATGACTGTTCAGTAAAAATTGCTGTCAATTTAAAGAAAAAATTGCTGTTCGTACCAGACTCAATATTATTCATCCCGTACGAAAATATTTCATATGGACAAACGAATGAGTTTAAAAAATAACGGCTTTTCGTAAACAAACAATTTTTGTAGTGTCCTTTCATACATGCTTTTGACCAAAATGATCATACAGACGAACACATGTTCGTCCGGACGATCAGAAATTTAACTCATTTTAATGGCAGTTAAAAATTGTCCCCCGCTATGAACTGACATGTGTTCGTCTGGACGAAAAAAAGGTTCGTACGGATGAAGTTCATATTAAAAATTGTCTTATCCATTCAACTACTACATTCATTCGTCCCGTCGTTTGAAAAATATTTCATCCTGGATGATCGTACAGTCGAACTACATTTAAAATTGCTCTTAAAATGGTTCGAAATCACACAGTTTGTCATTTTACATAAATCGTCTCGTACGAATAATTTTCATCCCGAACGATGATGACCACAAATTTACATTTTCACACTCAAAATAAAAATGAATCAAAACAAACACGACAAACT
>NW_021349247.1:0-2711 GCF_001605985.2 Dendrobium catenatum | reverse complement strand
GAGAAATCAAAATCTACGTGGTGTGACATAATTTTTCTTCACCATTGGGCTATGACTTTGAGATTCAGTATCGACCTGGAGTTGAAAATAAAGTATAAAATGGTTTATCTAGGTGCATGGAGGAACCAAAGATGATTGCATTGTCTGTGCCCTTGGTGGTTGATTGGGAAGCACTGAGCGAGAGCGAACAGGAAATAGTGTTGAGGAAAATTAGGGAGGCGTTGGTAGAAAATAAGGATTTCCATCCGGGATATTTAGTGGTAGGACATAAGTTACTTCATTATGGGCGGTTTTTGCTTCCAAAAAATATTCTTACATTCCCTGCTTACTTCAAGAGTTTCATGGGACGGCCATTAGGGTCATTCAGGGGCTAAAAAGACATATCATCGATTCTCTATTGAATTGTATTGGGAGGGTATGCAGAAGGATGTTGAGAAGATGGTGGATAGCTGTGATATATGCCAAAGGCATAAGTAGCTAGATATCTCTCTAAGAGGACTCCTCCAGTCACTAGCTATGCCAAAAACGGTGTGGGAGGAGGTGGCAATTGACTTCATTGGTTGCCAAAGTCAGAAGGATACACTATGATACTGGTGATAGTGGATTGGTTAGCTAAGTAAGCCCATTTTCTCTTTCGTCATCCCTACACAGCTGTAACAATAGCCATAGTTTTCATGAGGGAGCTAGGGAAATTACATGGGATCCTGGAATCGATTTTATCGGATCAAGACATAATTTTTTTGAACCAGTTATGGAAGGAATTGTTCAAAATACAGGGTACTATTCTAAAGCACTACTTATCACCATCAAACGAATGTACATATAGAGGTGATCAATCGTAGTGTGGAGACTTTTCTATGATAATTTATATTAGATACACCAAAGTTGTGGTCAAAATGGTTGGCTTGGGTAAAGTATTGGTATAACACTTCATACTATTCGACAGCTTAGACTACACCATTCAAAGTGTTATACTGAAGAGATCTACCTATGGACATGAGAGCACATCGGTGGATTCAGTAGAGCAGTACTTGAAGGACAGAAACAAGATCTTAGGGGAGATGAAGGGGCATTTGTTGAGAACTCAACAAATTATGAAGAGAAAGACAGATGCTCAAAGGAGAGACATTTAGTTTGAGGTGGGGGACAGGTTTTACTTGAAGCTTCCTCCTACAGACATAAAACCTTCACAAGGAGACTGAATGATAACTTATAGTCCCGGTATTTTGGTCCATACGATATAGTGGAGCGCATTGAGCATATCGCATATAGTTACCTCCATCGTCACCCATCCATTGGTGTTTCATGTGTCCAAGTTGCGACAGGTGATAGGAGAGCACATTCCACCTTCTTCACTTCCCAAGACCTTGAAAGATGACATGGAGGAGTTATTGGAACTATTGGAGGTTAAAGGATTGCAACATGGAGTGATAGGAAGCAAGCAAGTATTGATTAGGTGTTGACCTCGATTTTGCCCCGACCCTTGGTCAAAGGGTTGACTTGGTCAAAATTGACCAAGTCAGACCCCAAGACCCTCTCCAATAGACTCATTGGGTCGAGTCGAGTATGTTGAGCCCGAGCTTGGACCCTGGGTCAACCCGGTTGACCACTTAGCCTATTTAGAGCTCAAATTGATTTAAATCAAATCCAATCTCATTTTTGGCTCAAACCTCATACTCATTGGACCTATTGGACTGAGTTGACCAAGTCAACACGTGACTTGGTCAATCCAAGTCATAATGGGTCAAATCAACCCATTAAAATGTATTTAAATCCCTAATTAAGTCCCATTTAATGCTCTAATTTAATTCCCTTTTGATTTCAAATGAAACGCCATCAGTAACCGCAACGACCAAATAGCGGGATTTCCCTGCCTAATTCATCTAGGATCGATCCTAGGCCGCTGATTCATGTTGATTAGGGTTAAGGAGAGAGGCTTAAATAAGGAGTTGTTAGAGAGAGATGCGATGAATTTTTTTGAAATCCGCCAAGCCGCTAAGCCCTCGGATCGGAGAACTTTCGTGTGAGAGTTTCATTGGAACCTTCCCCTCACCTCGCCTCGACCGAATTGCCACGGTGAACCCCACGCGCGGCGAGCGGCCATTCTCCGGTGCGCAACTGATGGCCAAGGGACGTCCAAGAGCCTTACTCTCGTCCGATCAAGGAGGCCGTTCGGAGTTGATTTTGCAAGAGGGATCTGTTCTAGAGGATCCGGCCACAGTCCAAGCAAGACAAGATCTCCCGAATCCACCGCTGTGGATTGAGGTATCTCATTCTTAACCCTAGATAGACAAGCATCGAAGGCTAAACTAGCTTTTTATAGCGCTAAAATAATTTTGTCTAGTTCTTAGTTCGATGAATGAAGCCTTTTGCATGGCTATTAGAGTCCATAGAGTCTAAAATTCACAGAACACCTTATATGCACAATCCTTACTATTCACGCACCCAGCGCCAATCGCGAGAGCGAAGGCGAAATATCGGATCAGCCGGTTTCACAGTCGCGGTTCCGCCTAACAGACTGGAGCGAATCTTGGGCCGATTAGATCTGGGATGACGAATTAAATAATTTAAAAAAGATCGCGACGGATCTGATTCCCAGTACGTGCCGTCGTGCCCCCCTTCGGTCCGACGCCGGCGTGTCCCCAGTCCGCTGGATTGACCGTCCGACTCCATCGTGCCGTCCATTGTCCCGACGATGGCGGAGGATTCGG
>NW_021349246.1:0-1983 GCF_001605985.2 Dendrobium catenatum | reverse complement strand
TGGCTTGAACTTGGCCGTCCACTGCTGCAGGATGAAAGGCCGCCCAAAGAAGAACCAGGCCCCCCCCCGTCCAAGCCACTTGATAATCTTCAGGAGAACAGAACTTGAACAGAAAAAAAACCGTCTTTCAGGGAAAGGAGCTCAACACTTCCTTTAGGATTCCATGCACATTTCACAGCGTTGAGAAGGCTTAGGTACGTAGGACGTGGCCCAATAGAGTACCCAACCAGAGAGGAGCTCCAGTCAGGAATACCCACATCCAGTTCAGCAGCAGATAAAGGAACTTTACCAACCGGAGGAACAAAAGAAAGGTTAAAGTTCCCAGCAACCGGATCATCTTTTGTGAGGTTAGAAGCAAAACTAGCCCCCCCGAGAAAGGGGAGCACACGCGAGGGAGCCGAAGCTGCTCCAGGTAAGGGGGGAAAACCCGCATGCAAATCCATGGTTACAGTAGGGAGGGGAGGGGGAGCCGGCCCCTCCCCGCACGGAGGCGGGAGGAGAGAAAGAAGGTGGCGGGAAAGAAAAGCAGGGGAGAAAAAACCCTAGCAGAGCGCTGTCCTTGATGGCGACGTAATGGGAGAAAAAACATCTTCTTTGCCTTGTTATTCATGTTGGGTCTAAAGTGACGACAAGAGCTCACCGTTAAAGTAACAATCTTTTTTCTCATGTGCACTTTTTTTTTACTATCCTCTTTATTTCTTTCGTTTGGTGTTTCTCTCTTAAATCTCTTGCCATCAACCCATTGCTTCCACTGACATCCTGAAACCAAACATCCCGCCCATCCCATAGCTTCATCAAGTGTTGTAATTTGATGGGGTATTTTTTTAATCATTTGACAAACAGAGGAAGGAGGCCCTAAACGATTTGGGTATTAGCTATTGGTATGTTAAATGTTTGTTCTTTTGCTCAAAAGAATGCAAATGCAAGCTCTACATTTTTCTTTTCGTGTTTTGGATGAGAAGGTAGGAAACGTTGTTAGGAAAGTTGCTTTTTTAAAAATTTTTGTAATTCTATGGTATTGCTTATCTTATTCTTCTTGGTAGTAATATTAATAGACTTAATTCATTTTAGTTCCTTGATTTGATCATTTAGTTCCTTGATTTGATCATTTATTATTTAATACTAAGGTTAAATTTATATTATTTTGGAGGCTTATATAATTTTAAATTTTAAATTTTATCAAGCAACTATTTTCGATATCAAATATACTAGCATAAGGAACCCATTATTACAACCCTCTCCAACCCCTCTCTTTTGCCTCCTACTTTCCAAGATATGGTTAATTTATTGGAAGTGTATTGTTATTAGTTCTCTACATGTGACTATTTTTTTTTTACATCTTAAAAGGCTATGTATAATTTTTCAATAAAAACAACATCTAGATTGAGGGATTCAACGAATAACTAGATATTGCTAACAAATAATCATATTGAGCGAGAAAAAAGATGGAAAAAATGACTGGATTTAGAAAAGGAATAATTTTGTGCAGAAAGAACTAATAGAACATCAACTAAGTATTATTTATAAAATATATACATAAAAATTAAATGAAAGCCAACTCAAAAATGTGAAATGAAATATCTATTTTGAGCAATTAATGTTATACTTATCAAAAATATCTATTTTGTTCCAAAGCCTTTGAAATAAAAGCCTTCGAATATTAGCACATTCATGATAATTTTCAATCCAATGAGCTTCTCCTCTGGTTCGAGAAAAACCTATTCTTCTACCCACCTTACACCATCATTTGGTTCGTGTCGTTTAGGTACTTTCCTTCTATTTCGACTCTTCATATATAACCATTTAAATCTGGACCGTACATCTAAAAAACTATTTGTATTCCACGTTAACCACACCTATAAATAAATATCACATGGTATATTGAACTCCCACAATCCTTCATTGTATCTGTAAAGTGCTGTTTTTGCTCCAGGATCATCCAGGATGATCTGGGATCGTCCTGGGACGATCAGTTGAGGATTT
>NW_021349245.1:0-277 GCF_001605985.2 Dendrobium catenatum | reverse complement strand
CGAGCTTGGGACGACGACGAACAGATGTGCTCGGGAGTCAGGATGACGACGGACATGTTCTGAACGACGGATCTCGACAGCATAGCCTCGGGACAATGCTGAATGAGCTCAGGCTGATGGATCTCGACAGCGCAGCTCGGGACGACGAACGAGCTCAGGCGAACGTATCTCCATTGCGAAGCTCAGGATGACGACACTTGGACGTGCTCGGGAATCAGATCTCGACGGAAAAGCTTTGAGACGATGAAGAGTCGAGCTCGGGCGGACGGATCTCGTC
>NW_021349244.1:0-242 GCF_001605985.2 Dendrobium catenatum | reverse complement strand
GCATCACAAACCTCCCCTGATACAATAGTCTCTCCCCTTCAATATAGTAGCCTGGATGACTACTCTTGTCCTTCCCTAGATCCTCCCTGATCTTCCTCAACTCTTCATTCAACATACTTTCTTCCTTGATGGACCCCCAATCTACCATTAAAGGAACTAACAAAGCTAATTCCTGGAGCTCCCCCACACATCTGGATAAGGCGTCGGCTGCTTTATTTTCCAAACCAGGCTTGTATTGGATC
>NW_021349243.1:0-272 GCF_001605985.2 Dendrobium catenatum | reverse complement strand
GAATATCTTTCAATGATATTCTTAAGTGATTTTTGGGTTTTTTTGTTAAATTGTACTTTCCTTTTTAGCTTCGTTTTTTTATCTTATTTGTTATTTTAAACTTTTTTTTTAAGTGATTATGGAATCTTTACTAAGTCATATTCTCTAACTGGATGGGAACTCTGGGATACTAATCAACCTTCGGGTTGTTTATTACTTTGATATCCCCTGCATCTCAACAGTTTCAAAATACGAAATAGTGGGTTTCATATCATTTATGATAAGTTTAAACT
>NW_021349242.1:0-1513 GCF_001605985.2 Dendrobium catenatum | reverse complement strand
TGCTGCGTGCAATCAGCATGTTGCAAGCCGCGATCCGCGTGCTGCGCGTGTAGATTTTGGGTGGCGGTTCGCTTCCACCGCCTCAAGTGGGCCCCAGCCATGCAAAAAAATTGTTTTTTTGGCTCATAAAAATTCAAAAACAAATCTCAAAAAATTCCAAAAAAATTGAAAAAAAAAATTAAGAGAAATTAAGAATTTTGAAAATGTCAGTAACTTCTTCCTTCTCTCACAAAAACATATAAATTAAATAGGCCCCCAAGGCTTATAGAAAAATTGCACCTTCTCTTCTTCTCTCTCTGGCTCTCTGACAGTTGAGGCTTTCTGCTATTTTTTAGTAGGTGATTTTCCCTACTTGACTCAGCGCCCCTCCTCTTGTGTAGAAGTTGGAGATTTCTCCTTATTCTCTTCCTTTCTCCACCCATTTTTCTTCCTACTATAGGGGCTTTCTGCTATCTTTCATAGGTGATTTTTCCTGCTCTGATTAGCACCCCTTTAGTAAATGAATAGAAATGGGTGATCACGCATCCATAAAAAATCCTTTCACCGATGAAGATAGTCCTGTCGCCTCTTCTGAGGGTGTGAAGAAGACTCATAAGGCGCCGAAGATTGACGATGTTTTCTCCGCCATCACTAATGATTCCTTCTTTTCTTTCAGGAAAAAATTTCATTTTCCTAACGATCTGGTGATGAAGGTGCCGGCAAAATCTGATCGTGCCTGCTTTCCTCCCCCGTTATATATGACGGTGTACAAATTCAGTTTGCGATCGGGGCTGCGGTTTCCACCACCTCCTGAATTGGTTGACATTCTGACAATCTGTGGAGTGAGTTTATCTCAATTCTCCTATAGGACCATGTCGATCGTAATGGGCCTGATTGTACTTTTTAGAAACTGTGGAGTGGTGTTGTCTTAAGAATGTCTTTCTTGGATGGGGCATCTCTTTAGTGATACGCAGTGTCGTATCTCCTTTAGATCCAAGTGGTTGGATATTCGCACTCGAGATCCGTCGAAAGATTGGATTAGAGACTTCTTCTTTGCTCAAAATAATTGGAGCCTTCAAGAAAAATGGGGAAAGTTGGAGGAGTTACCTGTCCCTCTTCATATTGGAGCGAAAGATCTATTGAAGATCCTGAAGCTTCCTGATATTGACGCCCTACGTTATGAGGTGCATTATTTGAGTAGATACATAAATGAAGAATACTTGTTCAAGGTGGGATTATCTACTCAAGCAGAAAGATCGCATGCACAAATGCTGAAGAAATTTGTGAAAGTTTCAGAGGTCCAAAAAGGTCAACCCAAATGACCAAAGAGCAAGGGAGATCTGCAGGCGTCAAAGAAGAAGAAGGCGGATGAAATTTTGATAGTCACCAACAAAGGTCCTCATTTCTCTCTGTCCAAGATATACATTCCATAAGATATTTTGAAACATAAGTGCATTGGTCATCGTCAAACTGATGAGTTGGTGAGTTCATTCTCTCTTCTTTTCCTTTGTATATATATATATATATATATATA
>NW_021349241.1:0-1114 GCF_001605985.2 Dendrobium catenatum | reverse complement strand
CGACGCCCTGCTGAAGACCCAACATCCTATTTAAGACCCAACGTTCTGCTTAAGGCCCTTTGTTTTGCTCAAGGCCAGACCGTCAACACCCAAACTTCCAAGTGACACTGGGTGTAACACCTGACTCCTATCGAGTAGTGATTAATTGTAAATTTGATCGCCCTTAGAGGAGATTCAGTCTTTTATAATCGATTCAAAGTCTATTGGAATCATTTTCAACTAGGCTAGGCCCCGTGGTTTTTCCCCTTTTTAAGGGTTTTCCACGTAAAAAATCTTGTGTTTTCTGTGTGTGAGCTAGTTATCCATATAACGTTAAGATGCAGAATCAAATCTCTTTCTCCGCGTATTTTCTAGCCCGCAACAGTTTGGCGCCGTCTGTGGGAAACTTTTCTAAAACTCATTTTTTCATAAGCATAAACCAAATCAAACAAAGCCTAAGTCGATTTCTGAAGAATTTCTAAACCCAAATGATTTAGATTTTCTTAAAGACTTTAAACAAGTAGTTTTTTCTTTTATTAGAAGAGATTGTAATAAGTTAGCCGATGAGTGTGCTAACCTTGCTATTACATCAGATTTCTTTTGGAAGGATCTGAATGATAGTAATATTCCTTCTTCATTTATTAATGTTTTGAAGAAGGAATTTATTGGTTCATAGTTGCTTTAATAAAATTTGCTCTATGCATTTTTTCAAAAAAAAAAAAAAAACCTAACCTTAACTGTCGCAGGAACTTCCCTTCTCTTACGCTGCTTGTACTCTTCTCGCCTCAGGTTTTCCTTAACATTTCTTCTGAACTAATTTGCTGCTATTTCTAAGCAGCAAGTCATGAAATTAAAATGTAGGGGTCCGGTACCAAGTCATAAAATTTTCTCAAGCGGGCTCCAAAGCCGCGAATTACTCCTCTAAAGCAGCGAATTGCAGCCGTGAAATCAGGTTGGAGTGAGGTTTCCAGGATGCTATTAAAGAAAACGCACAGCTGTTTTGGGTTTTCAGAGGAAAACATGATCCTGCTTTCGTTTTCTAGCAAAACAAGGCGCTCTTTTGCGTTTTGCATAGAAAATGCAATGCTCATTTACGCAAAAACGTAATTACTTTTTTTTATTATTTTAATCTTTT
>NW_021349240.1:0-349 GCF_001605985.2 Dendrobium catenatum | reverse complement strand
AAAAGCAAAAGGACTTCTCTACCCTTCCTTCTCCCTCAAAAAACACTTAAACCATGTTTGAATTTCAAGTGGACCCCACCCCAGCCCCCTTTCCTCCTTCTGCCTGTTCCCTGGCCCGTCTCCGCCTGGAGAAAACCCGGACCGGCTGGGCCGGTCCAGGTTGAGCCGGTCCATGCTGGACCGGCATAACATATTATTATAAATTTTTTTCTTTTTTTTCTTTTTTTTGCTGTAAATTATGCCTTTTAAGTAACCCAAGTTTTCTTTTCTTTTCATTTAAGCAACGCAAGTTTTCTTTTCTTTTCATTTAAGCAACGCAAGTTTTCTTTGAAATTTATCACTACATTAA
>NW_021349239.1:0-341 GCF_001605985.2 Dendrobium catenatum | reverse complement strand
CAAATGCATACGGCAACAATCCATTTAATCAATCAATCGATAATCGGATTCTACGATAAATCAAATCCATACGGCAACACTATGAATCAATACACAGAATCCATATCAATATCGGTGCCGGTATCTATAAATCAATCAAGTCGAGAAAATCAATTGGAAAAATAATACGATAAATCCAATCTGAAAAGCAATACGATAAATCAATAAAATCAATAAATCCGTCAAATTAATCAATCAATATCTATCATATCAATAAATCAATTGAAGCAAGTCAAATCAATGCTGAATCAATAATATCAATGAATCTATGAATCTATGCCGTCCATGTCCATATCAATGTC
>NW_021349238.1:0-205 GCF_001605985.2 Dendrobium catenatum | reverse complement strand
GAAACCGGCCATCCATATAGCTTGCAATTTCTTGCATCCCATTTTTATAAATGGTTGATTAAAGGGTTAAAAATTTAGCTATAAATTTTAATACTAAAATACCATCCAAAAAGGAATCAAGCATTCAGCATAAAAAGCCTTTAATTAATTAATATTAATTCTCAAATTTATTTGATTAAAAATCAATTTTAATCAAATAAAAGTA
>NW_021349237.1:0-430 GCF_001605985.2 Dendrobium catenatum | reverse complement strand
AGGTTAGTATATTCTAGGTTGGTGTATGTTTTTTTCTTAAAGAAAAATGGCTAATCAAAATAACCAAGGAAATTGATAACAAATGATGCAACAATTATCAAATTTACATCAACAAATAAATAATATGGCTAACACTTTGGCAAATTTGAATTTCAACAATGTTACTGCTCAAAATTCTGAAAGTGAAGAAGAAATCTCTAGGAATCAAAATAGACGTAATAGGAATTGGGATTATGGGATAAAAATTGATGTTTATGACTTTAAAAGAAAATTACGACTAGAATAATTCATCGAATGGTTAGAAAAAATGGTCCAATTTTTCTAATGAAATTAAATCCCTAATAACAAAAAAATTAAATTTGCTAGCATAAATCTCATAGGCCACGCTTTAACTTGGTCAAAAAATCTTCAGAATAATAGACTAAGACAA
>NW_021349236.1:0-301 GCF_001605985.2 Dendrobium catenatum | reverse complement strand
AGTACAAAATATTTTCATCCAGTACGAATAGAATACATAGAAAAATTTACACGATCGATCTAAAATAGGGAATTAGATGTGAAGACATTTTAAAATCATACAAAAACACTAAAAAATAAAGGTAGAAAAATACATAAAACAAACAAAAATAAAAACACAACTAATAAAAAAACATGCACACAAAAACACGTAAACAAAGGGTTTAAACATCATTTTGCTCCTGGTCTGATGATTCAAAAGCTAGATCTGCCCAGGAGATTTTTTACTTTTCATTATTTTCTCATTTTATAATTTGCTTAGC
>NW_021349235.1:0-546 GCF_001605985.2 Dendrobium catenatum | reverse complement strand
TACACAGCAAGAGGCCAAGGAATCTCCTGATGTGATTACAGGTATTATTTATGTTCAATGTGTACCTAGTAGAGTGCTTTTTGATACCGGTGCATCGCATTCATTCATTAGTCAGGAGTTTGTTACGAAGCATGCATTGGATGTTTGCACCATGCCTACTACATTGTCTGTGCTGTTACCGGATGGGTCTAGGATGAGTGCTACACTTATGTGTTCCACTTTTCTCACTATTTGCGAGAAGAAGTTTGATGTTTTGTTGATAGTTTTACCCCTGTTGGAGTTTGATGTGATCTTAGGAATGGATTGGATGTCAAACCAATTCATTTCCATTGACTGTAATAAGAAAGTGGTGAAGATCAAATTTCCTGGAGGAAAGAAACTTGTTTTTCAGGGTGATCGAGGTGTATCCTCTATGATCATCTCTTCTATGAAGGCTTGTAGTTTACTTTTGAAGGGATATCCAAGCTTTCTAGCACATGTAAGGGACACTTCCAAGCAAGTGCCAGAATTGAAGGAGATTGCTGTAGTGAGAGATTTTCCTGATGT
>NW_021349234.1:0-230 GCF_001605985.2 Dendrobium catenatum | reverse complement strand
ATTCGGTCCAACCTGACCTACATCCACTCTTCAGCAGTACCCTCTGAATATTTCACTAAACCTTTAATTACTCTCCTTTTTCCCCCACAGCTAGGCGGAGAAGCCCTTATAAAATCACTTTTACCTTCTCTGGTGCGGCAGAGTAATTGGGTCACACCAAAGAGATCTTCTTCTTCCCAAAACTTCTCTCATAATGAATCTTAAATCTGATGGTACTAAGATGCAGGCTC
>NW_021349233.1:0-228 GCF_001605985.2 Dendrobium catenatum | reverse complement strand
TGTATGTTCACAGTGGAAAAAGATCATTCAAATCAAGCTATGGAACAGGAAGCATCATTTAATCAAACATAGGGTTAAAATTCCTTACGATGAAAAATCCTACTAATCATTTCCTATATCTAGAACCTTAAGAAGAAGTTTAAAAACTATATATATATATATTGTTGCGTCCAGGAGTATTCGCGGCGGTGGAGAAATATAAAGTTTATCATCTTAGCGTTGTACGAA
>NW_021349232.1:0-270 GCF_001605985.2 Dendrobium catenatum | reverse complement strand
AGAGAAAGGCTCCAAGAACGAGAGCAAGAGAGAGATCGGAGATCGCTCTTGCCTCCTCGCTCCTCCTCGACCACCGCCGGACTTCCGCTGGACCACTGCATGACGTCGTTGCTCCACCAGACTACTACTTGAGGCTCTCGCCTTCGCCGAACCACCACTTGAGGCCCTCACCTTCGCCGGACCACCGCTTGACGTCGTTGCTCCGCCGGACCACCACTTGAGGCCCTCACCTACGCCGGACCACCGCCTGACATCGTTGTTCCGTCGAAC
>NW_021349231.1:0-342 GCF_001605985.2 Dendrobium catenatum | reverse complement strand
TTCAAGCCCAACACTTAGGATAGACTGAGGTGTTTCTAAAGTAATTCAGAATCCCAAAACCCCTCCTACCCCTCTTCCTTTGACTCCAGAAATAAGTGTTCAAAATTTACCAAATCCCAATTGAAAATTCCAACCTTTACATCCTTTGATATCCAGCTTTGAAAATCTTAAATGAAATTTCTATCGCTATTTTAATCGAGAGTTTTCGTATGAAACTTCTATTTCCTACGATGTAATTAACTATGAGGGCTTGCGCTCGTAGGAGATTTAGAAACCCAGAACTGATTTTCAAAATCAACTTTTTTAAAACCTTTAATTAATTCTCTTTGGGAAAAATAAATA
>NW_021349230.1:0-243 GCF_001605985.2 Dendrobium catenatum | reverse complement strand
CCTTATCGTAGGTAGAGTACCTCTGTCGTATGTCATTAAGTTTCTCGCTAAAGTATGCTACATGATGTCCCTCTTGTGACAAGACTCCTCCTATTCCGATCTCTGATGCGTCACAGGTTACTTCAAATACTTTAGAAAAATCTGGGAGACGCATAACAGGAGCTTCTACCATTTTCTTCTTAATATCCACAAAAGCTCTGGTCGCTGCAGTCGTCCAATGAAATTCCCCTTTCTTAAGACAAT
>NW_021349229.1:0-431 GCF_001605985.2 Dendrobium catenatum | reverse complement strand
CCGAACCACTATAAACCCTTATATTCTTTTTACTGCTTCCGCATTTAATTTTTCCGCACTTGTGTTCTGTGGTGATTTTGATTTGATATTTGTTGTGCTTTGGTTAAAAGATTTTTAAAATACCAATTCACCCCCCCTTTTGGTTAGCCTTGGGCTAGTTCTTAAGGGCCTAACATCCCTAATGAACTTTCAGCTACAAAGTCTTATGAAGTCTCTAAGAGGAAGTATGCCCCATCTACTCTTCTAGGAAGGCATTTGACATTAAACTCATCTTATCCACTCTTGAAGAGAATTACTTTAAGAATGTCTCTATTGATGAGCTCAACCTTTTCATAATGAATGTATGCCATAACTTAGCAATGTATACATGCCTTTACACACAATCACTAACATACAACCAGGGTTCTTAGTAGCATGAGAGAGGAGATAAG
>NW_021349228.1:0-263 GCF_001605985.2 Dendrobium catenatum | reverse complement strand
GTAGGAGACTCATCACATACAAACAAAGGGGTTCACAGGCAGATGTAGGAGAGCTCTCTTTCATACAGAAGTTTAACCAAAGGCGAGGGCAAATAATATATGGTGAATGCTAAGCTATCTCATAGTCAACAACCACTTAGTATCAGTCAAAAGCATCAATTCCTTACAACATGAGGATCTGAAATACATGCAGCAGTTCGAACATAAATGACAACAAGCCACTACTAAGATCCTTTGTGAATGATAACAAGGAAGCTAGTATG
>NW_021349227.1:0-226 GCF_001605985.2 Dendrobium catenatum | reverse complement strand
TGAAAGATGGGTGGGTGGTACAGTTCTTTGGAAATATAACCGACATCTATAGAATTTCCTAAGTGGTCCTGGACTTATGTGGGTTAGATGCTCCTAGCTAATGCAATTAAATTTTAATAAGTTGGTTACTAATGCAATGCATGCTAGTTGAAATGTCAGCTCATGAATGCTATAGAATTTTAAAAACGAGCTTATAAAAAATATTTTTTTTTTGAAAAGACTGGGT
>NW_021349226.1:0-274 GCF_001605985.2 Dendrobium catenatum | reverse complement strand
CAGTTAATAAAGCAGTTAATAAAACAGTTAATAAAGCAGTTAATAAAGCAGTTAATGAAGCAGTTAATGAAGCAAGTAATGAATTACGAAAAGCAGTTAATGAAGCAGTTAATGAAGCAGTTAATCCGGCGGTTTACCGGCGGTTTATAGACCGTCGGTATTATCGGCGGTGTATCGTAGCTAAGCCGCCGATTTGGCCGTCGTTAGAGTCCGACGGCTAGACCGCCGGTGCAAACTGCCGGTATTTGACATTTTTCCTGTAGTGTTGCTTAAA
>NW_021349225.1:0-328 GCF_001605985.2 Dendrobium catenatum | reverse complement strand
ATAAGTGATACAGGGGAAGAACCAGAAGCTGCTCCTGCACCCGCTAATGAACCAAATTATCAGAATTTGGTTCAAATATTTGATCGATTAGAAACTCATTTTGATCAACATTTTGATCAAATTGAGGCTCATCTTCAGTAGCAGGATGCTCAATATCAACATGACATAAGTTTTATGAGGGAGCAAATGAATGATACCAGCACCAATATGATGATGATGAGTACATATTTTAACATCTTTGGTGCATCAGCTCCTCTTCCTCTTCCAAATCAGGGTCCATCTCAGTGATACTTGCATTTGCTTTTATGTGTTTTTCTGTAGTTTGTGT
>NW_021349224.1:0-316 GCF_001605985.2 Dendrobium catenatum | reverse complement strand
AAAATTTGAAACTTTCAAAATTAACTCTAATTTTAAAAGTCAACGTTTAACCCCTTAGTTAACACATTAAGGTAATACCTAAAATTCAATAATTCTTTAAAATTTTAGAATATTCTAATTTGATTAATAAAATGCTTAACCAACTTCTTAAAACCAGTAACTAACTATATTATTTAATATTAATCTGTACTTAATTCTAACTAATTTAAATTAACTTGATCAACCCCGATCGTTACTGGGTAACCCAAGCCTACGAGGCTATTAGCTTAGCCCCATGGAAGGTAAAATAAACTTCACATTCTCAGAGTGAAATAAA
>NW_021349223.1:0-2031 GCF_001605985.2 Dendrobium catenatum | reverse complement strand
ACTCTCTATAGCACTTCTCTTGGAACTTTATCATATGCTTCCTCTAAATCAATAAAAATCATATGTAAATCCTACTTATTCTCTCTATACTTCTGTCACAATCCAACCAGATATTACTTGATATCACACAACTCATATTGTGTCAATTATGACAAGACTGACCCCAAGATCTGTTGGAAGAAGAACTGAAATAAAACATCCAATTTATATACTACACAGAGCTACTATCAAATGCAATATAAAGCGGAAGAATCTCATCATGATTTTTTATACATCATCCAAAAATATATAATCTGAAGGTTATCTACAATAGTGCTTGACAACAGAGAGAATATTAAAAAAAAAAATCCAAACATGCAAAAATTAAAACTAACTAAAAATACCTACAACATAAATTGGAGCATGTCATCCAAACTACTATACTCACTCCTTGCCCTTCCCCAAGCCTAAAAACAAAAACAAAAGCATGGATGAGTTAACACGGCTCAGTAGGTTATCGCAATCTAAAACACTGGCACCGGCATAACAGAATCTCATCTCGGTCGCTCACTAGCGCCAGCATCACAATACTTCGGTAACAAAATCTCACCTCGATCGCCCATTAGCGTCGGCATTACACACTTTGGTAAAAGAATCTCATCTCAATCGCTCACTAGCGCCAATATCATATCACATCACATTACATTTCTTTAACATTTTTCAATTCATTTTATTAATTAAAGCAAAATTGGACTGAATTTTAAAAATTGTCAAAATATTCTAACGGTAGACAATAGAAATACTACATAACAAAAATTCACAATTTCAAAATATAACCAAATTATCAAGGATTTTGTAAAATATCATTCTAAAGCTTTAATTGAACTAAAGCGTTATTTTTAGATGTCAAAATAAATTTTTAAGAAGAAAAAAATTGCTACTTTTTCAAAATCACTAACAAAAAATTTTCAGAATATATTCAAAATATTTATAATAACACTTTTTATAACATATAAAAATTACACTGTAAAAAATTTACTAAAATAAAGCTATCCTCATTTTTTGATGAAAGAAATATAAATTTGATCGAAAAAATGTCAAAAACAGGAAAAATGCTGTCCAGGGACTCCTACATCTTCCCCTGGCCTCCCCAGCCACCAACGGGAGTCCTTTCTAATTGATGTCCAATTTGGACAGCTTGCTGTCCATCAATTCCAACAAGAGGATATCAACAGTTTTGCTGTCATAAAGTTATCAACTGCTGTTCAAGCTTGTCAGAAGATTGAATCTTAACAAAGTGTGAACTCTTACATTCTCTCTTATATTCCTTGTTGATCATTACTTGTGGTTTTAATTGATTCATGCAAAATTTTGCAATGCTCTGCTAAATTTTAGTGCTTAGTAGGAATTCTATGAGAGATCTTTCATAACACTACTCTTACTGTTAGATAAAGGATTTCTTATTGAAACATATCTCATATGCAACGTCAAGAGTAATTGGTTATTATGTAGTTTTTACTTTTTGCAAATAACTTGGTCTAAGCTTGTGTTTACTGTTCTTTGTGTTTTATGTTCATCATAAGACTTTAATTAACTTGCTCTTAATCATCAAGCGTGCAAAATCTTTATCTAAATCATAATTTCATATATGTCATGCATCAAAGAAACTCATTTATCTCCTAAGCAATTTCACACCTCCATTGGAATATCGTCATGTGCAACAGCTTTTCCACACATCATTTTCTTTAAAGTCTCAACTTCGATTTTACTAACACAACAACAACATCAAGCCTTTGTCTCGGCTACATGAATCCTTTTTCGCCACTGTGTCATATTAAAAGTCAAATTATCATTTAAATCTAATAAAGAAAGATCATTTCTAATATTTTCTAATCAAGTATTTAGGTCTACCTCTTGTTTTTTTTAACATAAGTCAAATATAATACCTCAACTTTCCTAATCGAGTTATCGGAAGGCCTCCGTTTAATGTGACCAAACCATCTAAGGCGACTCTGTCTAATCTTATCTTCCACTGGAGCTACTCCAACATTT
>NW_021349222.1:0-435 GCF_001605985.2 Dendrobium catenatum | reverse complement strand
TATCCAAAGTTATGAATTTTCTAAGTTTCAGGCCCTAAATGAACTACGGTTGACCAAAATGTTGACTTTCTAATCTTAGCCAGTTTCTGGAGTCTAATGCAAGTGAGTTTGCCTAATTTGGAATTTTCTATAATTAGTTATGAATTTTCTAAATCCAGGGCATTTAAGGGAATTTTCTAAATTTCCTAATAAAGGACCTTTTTTATTGTTTTGATCCAAATCAACTCCCAACTACTTAGAATCATCCTCAAAGGTCAGGAATGACCTAAGAGGGTGTTCCCAAGTGTTTGGGGAAGATTTGGAGTTTTTAATGATTTTTAATGAATTATTAGGGGCAAAATAGTAAATTCCTCCTATGGTCAAATTAGGGGTCAACCTGAGGTCAAACTAGGGAGCCATATTTATCTAAGATCAGGGATCAGATTTCTAAACAAA
>NW_021349221.1:0-205 GCF_001605985.2 Dendrobium catenatum | reverse complement strand
AGATCGGCCAGAGCATCGCCCTGGGAACAGTCCTGGATGATTGAAATTTGGCTTGATCATCCCGGACGATCATACGATCGTCCTGGCCGATTAGTTCAAATCAGATGCAAATCGTCCTGAGCATCGCCCTGTTTATGACCTGGCCGATATTTATCATCCTGAAGCAACTCAAGGATTTTGAATGTATCGTCCTGGCCGATCCTGC
>NW_021349220.1:0-434 GCF_001605985.2 Dendrobium catenatum | reverse complement strand
TCATGTAATGGTGATTGCTAGCAATGATCACCTACGAAGATCGTCTAACAAAGCTTTAGGATTCTTCAAATCGCTAAACTCTTTTTAATTTCAACCCCCTTTCATGTAAAAAAATATAATATATTCATAATTTTTCTATACCGACATTTTAGAGTGATGTTTTGGTTATAATTTTTAAAGCAAAATTTTGGCATTTTTGCCAAAATGCTGCTTTATTTGATCCTATACCGACATATATATGCATTAACGACGTCAACATTGAGTGAACTTGTGCTTATTGGATTCTCTTGTCGAGACATTTATTTTGATCGTAAACAAACAATATTTGAACATCTTTTGATCTCTCAAATTATGTCATAAAATTTTTTTAACTCCACTTCAACGGCTTCATTTAAGTCAATTTTAACGTATTTCGATTTGTCTCATTGAAATAT
>NW_021349219.1:0-448 GCF_001605985.2 Dendrobium catenatum | reverse complement strand
TTGGTTGAATTTTTTTGAAGTGAAAAAAATTTATAATAATACCCATAATAATTTTAAATATATATTTTTTTCTTTTTTAATTAGAGTTCTACAACTATTTTAGTCAACATGTGTAGTCTCACCAAAATATTAAAAATGTTGCTATTTGTTTTGTTTCAAAAAGAAAATAATCTATAATATTAATATAGCTCTCAAAAATTATATTATTCTCAAAACAGTCCTACAACTACTTTAACAATTAATTTCATCCACCCCAAATAAATCCTAAATCTCTACATTAAAATTGATATATTTAACCTTTTTATAAGCAAGAAAAAAGCTTAGTAAAAATAAGCAACTTAATACTTGTTTGTGAACAAATTTTTTCACCTTTTTCTCTCCAAAATCAATCACACTGACATTTTGGTAACAAGTTTTCATTTACATTTTAAAAAGTTTTATTATTAAC
>NW_021349218.1:0-200 GCF_001605985.2 Dendrobium catenatum | reverse complement strand
GTCATTTAATCTATGACATAATGTTTTAAATACACATTGTGCTAAAGACCAACCTCTGAATCTAATTTTATCATTCCCTTTATTGAGTAGTTGGGCCTTCATGTTGTACTAAATAGTTTTTTGCTTATATTTTTGTGGTTTTACTAGACATTTTGTACTAAATATCTTTATATTATAAGCTAAACAAGTTATCATGAAAT
>NW_021349217.1:0-473 GCF_001605985.2 Dendrobium catenatum | reverse complement strand
TTATGTATATGGTATGTATAAGTATTATACACAATATTTAAAAGTTTATATATGCTATGCACAAGTATTATACATGAATTATACATGTTTATATATGATATGTACAAGTATTTTACACACTATGTACAAGTTAGTACATGCTGTATACAAGTATTATACACACTATATACAAGTTTATACATGTATTATATAAGTTTATACACACTATATACAAGTTTATACATGCAATTTACATAGCATATATAGCTTGTATAAACTTATGCATTTACAAACTTATAAACCTATATATAACATGTATACATACAATATATATAGCGTGTATAAACTTCTATACATATACATAGTGTGTATAAACCTATATATATTATGCATAAATTTGAATATTATGTCTATAAACTTGTAGATAGTGTGTATAATACTTGAACATAGCATGTACAAACTTGTACATATTATTTAAAATGCTTGTACATAGC
>NW_021349216.1:0-218 GCF_001605985.2 Dendrobium catenatum | reverse complement strand
ATAAGATTTAATTAATTATCTTAATTAATTATAATTATAATGATTAATTAAAAAATAATTTGTTAATTAATTATAATTAATTGATATTAATTGTAATTTGATGCATCTCTCTCACTCGATCATCGAGTCGACACCGCCAAGCCCGCGAAGGTATGGACTCTCTAAACTCAGATTCTCACTTTCGTTGTGTGCGGCGGACCGAAAAACCGCCTATACAC
>NW_021349215.1:0-1965 GCF_001605985.2 Dendrobium catenatum | reverse complement strand
TCAAACTTTCAATCATCAATTTCTAAGCTCAGCCTCAATTCTAAGATCAACCAATACAATTCTAGAGATAGTTTAAGCTTCCAATCCATATATCCGATGAAATAATTCCCAGAAAACTCAAACGCGGGCGGTACGAATAGAAGGCTTTATTAATGGTCATTGGTAAAATCATCGATGGTAGTCGTGTTGGCTCCAATTATCATATTTTATGTATTGCAGTGGATAGAGATTACTTAGAGATCTGTGGTGCCTAGTGGCTTCAACTCTTTCAATCTTCAAAATATCGATGACGTTTTCAAATATTTATCTCCTCCAGGTATTTCCAATTCATTAGTAAATAAGTATAATAACAAGCATCTCGTGCTTAAATATTTCAATGCCAGTACCCCCCCCCCCCCCCCCCCCCCCCCCCCCCCCCCCCCCCCCCCCCCCCCCCCCCCCCCCCCCCCCCCCCCTCTGCAAGATCCTGATTAGAATTTTCCATAAACAAATAAAGAGAAGCAAATGTTTAACTGTTCAAATCTTGTGTTAGGTGTCTGGATTTTAGTATAGAACAAACAAATGTGAAATGTCTACAAAATTTTGAGAGAAATGACTCTTCTCATAGCTTTTTTGTTACTAAACATCAAAAACCTTCATCTTCAGATATCCTCGAAACCATCTTTGAGATGGCTGAATGATACCCAGATGCAATCCACATTCAGTTTTTAGACTAAATATCTATTCAAACGCATGATGTTTGTGAGAAAATATAGACAAATGCAAACAATTTTTGTAATGATTTGGCAGAACTAGATAGCCAGTCTTCAGATGGAATTGACTGATAGGAATTCTGGTTCAGAAATAATTGCTTCGGAGAACAGTCCTCGCATGGCCTTCATCAAGTAGTCCTTTAGAACACCACAAGATTTAAGCTGTTTTAATGAGAGATTCCTAAAATCTTTTTAACTTATCTCTCAGCAACTGTTCTTAATTTTTTTATGATCATTAGGGGGGTCTCTACACCAGCAAAATTGCTGAGAGTTGAGTGAGCATAGCAAACACTATCTTTCCTCTAGGCCTTAATTTGCACTGACCTCCACTAATTAAATTTGCAACATCAGTGCAACTGAACTCCATATCGAGTTTGTTACCATATATTTACTACCAAACCACCAGAGCTTAGGGGGCAGCACATACCCATTTTCTTTACTTCTCCTCATCCTTCCTCCCCATATATCCTGCTAAGTAAGAACTTTTTGTGACATCACCTCTCTCCTGAGACCCCTTTGAAGTGCCCCAAGATGTCTCAAACGAGGTCCTCTCCTTGTCTTAGTACCATGAGTCCAGCATATGTGCAGATGAACTTTTTTGCACATCATAGGTTGTTTGGAAGACACAAACCCAGATTTTACGATACTAATTCCTTGTGTCATTTAATCTTTCTAACATGTTGCAAGGAGTTGTCTTCCCCATCCCACGCATGGCCCGACTTATGATAGAAGAGAAATGTTTCGTCTACCAAATCAGTTCCCCGATGCCTCATTTGTGGATTCCTCGCCACTCCTAACAAGCTCCTTTCCATAATGCCCCACAACGCAGATCATTTTAGCAAGGATCAACATTTCACGGTGCTCGGTGCAAGCGTTCAAGCTGCTGTTCTGAAGCTCTTCTTTGTGTGTTTATACTACAAGATGAAGGAAAGTATCAACACCAGTTGTTGAATCTTTATCAAGTTTCTGCACAGCTTCCTCCAGTCGCTTTTTTTTTTTTTGACATTTAGGCAAATTAAGACAAACTCACACACACAATGCATCCATAATTGGATCAAGAAACATTTCCTCCATGGCAACGACGATCGATGTAGAGCAGAACAACTGAACAGTAAGAAAAAAAAGAAGATTGGAAGAGATGCAGATTAGATAGTCTACTGGCTCACGACTATATCTTGGTTAAGATAAGGGAAATCCTTACATCCTTCATCTC
>NW_021349214.1:0-269 GCF_001605985.2 Dendrobium catenatum | reverse complement strand
CTAAATTCTATCATATTTACATATTTAACATTT
Source organism: Dendrobium catenatum (assembly GCF_001605985.2). Taxonomy (NCBI): domain Eukaryota; kingdom Viridiplantae; phylum Streptophyta; class Magnoliopsida; order Asparagales; family Orchidaceae; genus Dendrobium; species Dendrobium catenatum. The sequence goes on along the minus strand of NW_021349214.1, from coordinate 236 downwards.
AAAATGGGCTATTTATGTACTATAATCCTTCACTAACCTCTTGCATTAGACCCTACCAAAATTCTTCACTACAAAAAGGTGAAAAGAGTGAGGAGATTATGGTGAATCTACCAAACTGGCATTCATACAACTAACGAAAAAGAGGTAGAGAAGTGGTCGCTATAGAACACACTGGCTAAGGAGAAATTATTATGTGCAGACACCGGACTGTCTGGAGGTGAATCAGAATACATCAT
>NW_021349213.1:0-664 GCF_001605985.2 Dendrobium catenatum | reverse complement strand
AATCCCTAAAATAGACCTCTAGTGATTTGCAAAATTTTGAAATTAATTATTTATTTGCATTTTTAGGATTTTAAATTTTTAATACAAATTTTAAATTTTAGGACCTTTAGGTTAAATTAAAATTTTTATTTTAATCAAACCTTTGTATAATGGAATTAATGAAAGCTATTATTATATGTAGGTGTGTCAAAATTGGGTTACGGGTTGGGTTTGGTTGAACCCAACATTGACCCTCTACTATTTAACATAATCCGAACCTGACTTGTTCGACACAACCTGACCTCAACCCTCTGGCGACCTGAAAGATGCCCTAATCCTCACAGGCTCACACCACTCACACATAGCCCCAGTTTGACGGCCAATCTCCAACCTGAAAGATGCCCTAGTCCTCTGACGACCTGAGAGATGCAAGCAAAGCCATGTCATATGCGAACAAAATCGGGTGAAAACTGAATTTTTGGGTTGAAATGAATCAGACTTTGATTTAGAAATCGGTAAAAATTTTGATCCGAATCCAATTCGTTTTTAAAATGGGCTGATCTTAACCCCTAAAATTCGACTCGGATTTTGAATTGGTGTGTCGGAACTTTTATTACGTCCTCTGACCGGATGTAGCTCTACGTTCGGTCAGAGGATTGTTACTCGATTTTTGCTCGGTATTTGG
>NW_021349212.1:0-425 GCF_001605985.2 Dendrobium catenatum | reverse complement strand
CAGAAGACTCGATGCTGATGAAGCTGTCGCCCGTCGTATGCATCTGCCGGCACAACGACCTGTTGCTGAAAATTCTCGTGAGAGAATTTCTGTATTCGAGAGGCTATCATAGCCTGAAGCCCTGACCACCAGGAGAATTCTAAATGGTGGAAGAAAAATTTCTGTGGTGACTGCTAACACCACTAACTTGCCCAGAGAGATTGTTGCACCTGGGAGGTACGATGCTGAGGCCTCCTCATCTTGAGGAAGGCCTACAAGGAGGCAGAAAAGGAGGATGAACGCTGAGCTCCGAGCTCAACATCAACAACTCCCAGTCCATCCCTCCAATCTGCCAGCACCAGAACCAGAGATCAATATCCCCACTCAAAATAAGTTTTTAAACTTGAAATGGGTAAAGAGAAATAGCTCATCTGGTGAGCTCAAGA
>NW_021349211.1:0-632 GCF_001605985.2 Dendrobium catenatum | reverse complement strand
CATCGTGACAGTATTTAACAATGAAAATAATTTTTTTTTTCAAAAAAAAAACCCTATTGTTGTCTTTGAATCCATTGTAGAATGTTGGTTCCATCTTTCAGGATAGTATAGTTGTGCTCGAATACAAAAATAGGAGAACCCCCGAATTTGTGGGGTATTCATATTTACATTCCCACACCCTGACACCATGACACCCCCTCAAAAAAAATTTCAAAATTTTCATGCATGCACACAGAACCCTGGGACCAACTTCAGATAAGCATATGCACATAGAACACTCATAGATACATACAAAAGACAAGAATGTAAAAATTTCAATGGGTTACCCTTACCAGTCCAGGTCAGAACAGGTACAACCAATGTTGTGAAAATTAGATTGAACACAAAATTGGAAAGGAGAGGTTCGGGCTTCAATGGCTTGACTATGGTCGAATCGAGATTGAACAAAATTACATAATAAATATGAAAATTATTTAAATAAAATTTAAATAGCAGAATAATCATGTAATAATAGAGTTTTTTGATTAAAAAAGTAATTGAACTCACACATTAAAAATATTTTATGCAGTTTAAATTTAAATATATTCAATTTATAAATTTAATTCAAAATTTAACAAAAAATTAGCATAAAT
>NW_021349210.1:0-277 GCF_001605985.2 Dendrobium catenatum | reverse complement strand
AATAATTGTTTTGCCATCATCAAAAAGGGGGAGATTATTAAGATAGTTGCTATTTGCATGCTTTATATTTTTGCAACTTGTATAGTTTTGATGATTTTAAACTTTATTGTTTAAATGTATAGTTATCTCCTGACAATTTTAGAAGATTTGTATTTGCTCTAGTGTGTACTAACATTTCAGGAAAATTGAACTCTAGACTACGAAGTTTTCAAATCAAATTCAGCATGAGATACTTTGGGAAATTTAAAGCTTGTACTTTTCTTTGAAATAAAATTGA
>NW_021349209.1:0-491 GCF_001605985.2 Dendrobium catenatum | reverse complement strand
TTTATTAATTATTTATAATACAATGAAGGGACAAGATTATTTTAGAAGAAATAAAATAGATGACCATGATTTGATGTGAAAGGAAATTTAAGCGGCTTTTATAATAGAAATATTGTGTATTATGTTAATTTCAAATTCTATTGGCCATCCGTTTTATACTATAATACTAATAAATATGTGTGTGGCTTAGGAGGTTTATTTTATAAAATAAATTTAGATTTATACTTTAAAATTTTTAAATTATTAATTATTAAAATTATGAAATTTTAACATTTATTAAAGAATGAATATTAATTAATGAATTATGTTCTTAATTGCTCATATTGATATAAATTAAAAATATAATGCAAATAAATATATTAGTTAATTATATTTGAATATAGGAATAAATGCAATTAAAATATTTGGCTTTTCAACAGTTAGCTAGCTCTTATATAAATGCAATTAAAATTTATAACGTCATGCATTTAATTAAATAAGTTTAAAAATAA
>NW_021349208.1:0-248 GCF_001605985.2 Dendrobium catenatum | reverse complement strand
AATCCAAATAAACAACTTATACCAAGAATACCCAATATAAGTCCAATAATGAATAATCAAATGAAACACAACAGCATTGAAAAGACCTTGATGCCACTGCAACCTGCACGAAAGGCCCAGCACAAAGCCACAGCTGCTAGAGCTCAACAACGAGCTCGAAATAAATAACCACCTCCAGTAATCAGTCCAGGCCAAATAGCCACAAGCAATAACATAAAAATTGAATAACTTAATAAAAAGGATAGAGC
>NW_021349207.1:0-373 GCF_001605985.2 Dendrobium catenatum | reverse complement strand
TATAGTGGTTCGGTCAAACACGAGCTACATCCACTCCTTAAAGTCTTTCACTTCAGGTATTGCACTATTACCACTTAGTGTCTCTCCTTTTGTCCCCATAGCAAGACCTTCCTGCTGTTTGCACTTTCCAAGTGTAAGCAGAGAACCCTTTGTCCTTTCACAATTCTCCAAATATAGGCAGCGAACCATTCGTCCTTTCACACTTCTCCAAGTGTAGGCAGAGTACCTTCCGTTGTTCACACTCTCCAAGTGTAGGCAGAGAATCTTCTCGCTGTTCACACTGTCCAAGTGTAGGAAGAGAACCCTTCGTCCTTTCACACTTCTCCAAGTATAGGAAGAGAACCCTTCGTCCTTTCACACTTCTCCAAGTGTA
>NW_021349206.1:0-881 GCF_001605985.2 Dendrobium catenatum | reverse complement strand
ACCTAAAGGAGCTGAGGGGATTCCTAGGGCTTACAGGTTACTACAGAAGATTTGTGAAGGGGTACAGTACTATAGCTTGGCCACTCACAGAGCAGTTGAAGAAAGATGGTTTCTTATGGGGGGAGGCAGCTACGACAGCATTTGAACAGTTGAAGAAAGCTATGACCACAATGCCGGGCTTAGCTTTACCAGATTTTACTCAAGCCTTTATAGTGGAGACTGATGCATCAGGATACGGGCTAGGAGCAGTGCTGATGCAGAACCACAAGCCTATTGCTTATTTCAGCCAAGTGTTGACTGCCAGAGTTTGTCTGAAATCTGTCTATGAGAGGGAATTGATGGCAATTGTTTTGGCCATCCAAAAGTGGCGTCCTTACTTACTTGGAAGGCATTTCATCGTCCGAACCGACCAACGAAGCCTAAAATATTTGCTGGAGCAGCGCATGGTGACAGAGGAGCATCAGATGTGGCTATCAAAACTGCTCGGGTATGATTTTGAAATACAGTACGGGCCCGGGGTAGAAAATAAGGCAGCAGATGCCTTGTCCAGGTGCATGGGTGAACTGCATGTAGTAGCTGTGTCAATTCCAATGATGCTAGATTGGGAAGCCATAAAAGAGGAGAGTGCTAAAGATGAGGAATTGAGCAAGATCAGAGATGAGTTAGTAAAGGAAAAGGCGGCCATCCAGGGTACTCATTGGAGGGGGAGAGATTGTTGTATCAGGGGAGATTTGTGTTGCCCAAAATGTCAGTGCACATCCCACAGTTGCTCCAGGAGTTCCACGGAACTGCAATAGGAGGTCATTTAGGAGTGCTAAAGACCTATAGGAGACTAGCGTCAGAACTGTACTGGAAAGGTATGCACAGAGATGTGGAAGAGA
>NW_021349205.1:0-383 GCF_001605985.2 Dendrobium catenatum | reverse complement strand
GGTACCATAAAGTTTTATTTCTGTCATTTCATTTTTTATTATTGCTATTTAGGGAAGATGGCCAAGTTTTTTTGGTTGTTTCATTTAGAATGGGAAGCAGATGGTGCAAGAAGGGGCATTGACAGCTTTAGCGTCAGTTGCTGATTCATCTCAGGTAAAAAAATCATTAGGGAGATTTTTTTTTTGTGGGGGGTATTATCTTGGACTTCCTTTGATGTTGCATATTTAGCAGGAGCACTTCCAAAAATATTATGATGCTGTCATGCCATATCTTAAAGCTATTTTGATGAATGCCACTCACAAGGCAAATAGAACTTAATATAACCCTTTCTATTAAGAAAGATGGCATCTAATAGAATAAAAATAAAATTATGAAAATATTC
>NW_021349204.1:0-279 GCF_001605985.2 Dendrobium catenatum | reverse complement strand
TTTTTTGGACTTAAAGTCGCACTTCTTCCAGGGCTTCACGCCGTAGACAAAAATTTTCATTTTGTTTCTATATTGAATGGCAAGTTAGAGTGAATGCAGTTCAAACTCTAGAGGTAGTATTACCTCCATTCGAAACACGGGTATATCAAGTACTCTTCAGGAAAGAGTTCTTCACACCTGCTGGGAGCTGGGAGCTGACATCGGTCAATTTGGTGACATAACATTGCCTTAGCTAAACTGACCATGTTTTCTAAATTAATCTCATTAAGATTATTCATA
>NW_021349203.1:0-247 GCF_001605985.2 Dendrobium catenatum | reverse complement strand
TTGATAAATTATCAAAATATCACACAATCTAAAATACCTAGTTAAATTTAAAATAATTAGACCCATATATGCAAAATGACAACAATAATAATATACTAAATATGACATAATAAAAATTACCTAAATATCAAGATATCTTAATTTTATGAAGTTTGTTTAAATTACATATAATAATTTTAATAAAGAATTAAATTATTTAAAAATAAAGTAGGGTAAAAGTAAATTATCTTGAGTTAAATAAATTTCC
>NW_021349202.1:0-276 GCF_001605985.2 Dendrobium catenatum | reverse complement strand
ATTCTATGGATGGTTGAGATTGTTAACTCATTAACCTATAAGTTTTTAAATTAATCACATGGAATACTACATCATTTTCATGCGTTGGTTAAAAACAAAAAATTTTTGTGATTTGCTATTGTTCTTTTGTGTTCCCTCCTCCTTTTTGATATGTCAAAAGGGGGAGAAGTTTATGATGTTCTTACACTTGTCGATCCTGAAAATTTTTTCTGCTAATTATCTTCGTAGTATTTTGCCATCATCAAAAAGGGGGAGATTGTTGCAAATCTATTTTCA
>NW_021349201.1:0-200 GCF_001605985.2 Dendrobium catenatum | reverse complement strand
TATACAAAAAAGAAATGTAGTAAAAGTAAAAAAAATAATAATAATTTTATAGTTGACTAGACGAACGTCTACTACATGAATACTCCCTATTCAGGTATTACACAATATCAAAGTGACTCACTATTTTCTCCTATAGCAAGGTAGAGAAGCCCTTACAATAATTTCTCTTCCATCAAACCCTAGTGTTTTAGAGCATCATC
>NW_021349200.1:0-340 GCF_001605985.2 Dendrobium catenatum | reverse complement strand
ATGACGTATATGAAAAATCCAAATTTTTCATGTTCAAATCCAAAAATAGACATAGACATGCTACATAATTTGTTACGAAAAAATTTTATACAATATGTATAAACACTTAGAAAATAAAGTATGAAATCTAAAAAAAAATTCTTAAAATTATTCATCTTTTGACAAGTGACAAATGTCCAAACTAAAAACTCACAAAATAAAAACAAAAATCAAAACACTCGTAAACAAAAATAATAATAAAATAGAAACAAAAAAAAATTAAATCAAATAATTATATAGAACATATCAATTTTGCATAAAATTTTATCTAATCATTAAGATAAATCACACCTAACCTTGT
>NW_021349199.1:0-836 GCF_001605985.2 Dendrobium catenatum | reverse complement strand
CGGGGAGGTGGGTTCAAATATTTATATAAAAACTTCTAAAAGTGATTAGCATTGTGGTGCATGCTATATACTACCCAGTGTTACTATGCTCGCAAGGATTTCTAATTCCTTAAAATTTTCCTGTACCCAACACCTTAGAATTGAAATACCACTCCCCCTACACCGCAACACTCTCAAGTGTCATTCACCAAACAGAGGCAGACATCACCAAATATTTGAATGACCAATGTTGAATTGCTCCAAGTGCCTTAATTTTATTCCATTATATAGAGAACTCATCGCCAAAATGCTCCCCGCATCAACACCACAGTGCTCCCCACGCTAGCGCCAATACACCATCAAGAGCAAATGTGTCATTATCAAATTTTCTTTCCAAATTTAACTCCTGAGTTCCATTTTTCAAATTTTCATATGTCAATAACGCTAATCATACTTAAAATTCTTATTACATCTTATTCAGGTTAACATGTACTCTAATTACTAAAAAAGTGAGTATTACAAGCAATGAAATCTAGTCGTATCTTCCACACTTTTTCGTTGTCTAGAGTTTCAAGAAAGAGCATTGCCAACATTACAACATGCATGGTAAGCTGAGCAAAATAGTCAAATTTAAGTGTTGAGTATATAAAAAGAATAAATTTAGATGTTATGTATGTAAATCTTCTTAAAATATATTATTAATCATTTTCCAACTTAATTATATATGTTATTGATATTATATATTAAGCCATAAGAGACAATATTCTTACAAATCTGCATTTGCTTGTTAGTTTTGATATTTTCTCCAACATTCTAGACAATATACTTATTTGTCTCAGATGATGTTTGAAAGCCTT
>NW_021349198.1:0-365 GCF_001605985.2 Dendrobium catenatum | reverse complement strand
TATCTAAGATTCCTATCCAACATTCAAGGACTAAGCACATTGACATGAGGCTTTACTTCATTAGAGATCATGTGACTAAGGGAGATATTTAGTTACACCATGTGATAACTGAAAATCAACTGGCTGACATCTTTACTAAACCACTGGCCTTCGACACTTTTAGTTCTTTAAGGACCAGATTGGTGTGATTGACATAAATGCATGAAACTTGTTTTTTAAGTTACTTTCTTTTGCTTTTGTTTGTTTTTTTTTTTTGTTCTTAGTTTTTAATGTGTTTTACTTTCTTTTGTCTGTTTTTTTTTAAACTTAGATTTCAAAATCATCGCTGAAATGATATCATATTCCTTGTCCTTGTTTTTGAAATT
>NW_021349197.1:0-260 GCF_001605985.2 Dendrobium catenatum | reverse complement strand
TATTTATAATTCAAGTAAGTAATATAATAAAAAGAGAAATTCAAAAAAGGGTAAGAAAATCAATTAATATAAAAATGAGATATAAATTAGAAACATTTTTATTAACATTGTATTCAAAATTTTGAATAATAATATATCTTAAGTATATTTTATTTTCATATTTTTTTAATGAGGTAGTTTGTGAACTAAGAATGGAGTTAGATTTGGCTCAAGTTTGACATGTTAGCTATTCAAGCTTGCATGTTAGCTCATTGAGCTCC
>NW_021349196.1:0-1793 GCF_001605985.2 Dendrobium catenatum | reverse complement strand
AACTCCTACTTAGTCTATGCCATTTACTTTGCTATTCGGAGCAGAGATGTTCTTCCTTTTGATTTACAGCTTCCTTCATTTTGTATAGTTATAAGTTATAAAATAATATAAGAATAAGATGCAAAAAGCGGACTAGAATAATTGAAAGTTTTAGAAGAGTAGTGTTTGTTGGCTTAATAGAATCTCGAGATATATGAAGCTAAAATGACTCAAGCACACAGTAAATTGGTTCTCCATAGAACTTTCTAAGTAGGAGACTTTGTGTTGGTTATGTGATGACCCATGATTTCACATTAAAAGATAGGTGGATAGTTTTAATAAACTTGGGAATGTTCATACATGATACAAAAGGCATATCAAGAGGAATTTTATTAGTTTCTGGGTTGTAAAGAAAATCATCTAATGTTACGTATAAATAGGTGATATCTCTAATTTTAATAGTGTGGATAGTGTTAAAAGAGAAATATTAAAATAAATAAATGAAATTATGAGATGTGCTAAGAGGGGGGGGGGGGGGGTGAATTGGAAAAATTGTTGCAATAAAAGGATAATCCTAATAGGAGTTCTAATTTTTTGTGTTTTTTAAAACTTAAATAAGAAAATTAAATAATACGAAAGCAAATGCTTACAACACAACTTGCAACAATGAATTTTACAATGATTTTTCACCAAGCAATTTTAATGAAAATAAAATGCAAGCGTATATAAAAAATAGTAAAGGAAAAATTACACTATAGATTTTATAGTGGTTCAATCTCTTGACCTACGTCCACTCCCCAAAGTCCTCCACTCTGGGAATTTCACTACTAAATAATAGTTTTTCTTTTTCCCCCATAGCAAGGTAGAGAAGCCCTTACAAACCTCACTTTCACCAACCCGACATGGTGGAGTGCCAAGCGCTTTGTCATCCTCCTAGTGATGGCAGCATACCTTATAATTTTTCTCTGTCCTGGAGAAGAAAGAGTAGCTTAGAGGACACGGATGTAGAAGATTCTTTTCCTCAGAGAGCATCTCATAAGATCTTCTTGGGCCATATGAGGAACAAAGTGCAGCAAGCTTGGAGCAACCTTGTGTTCTCCCTCACACTCCTTCTCCCTCACCAAGACCTACTTCTCCTTCCTCTCACAAACCCTAAAATCCCAAGGAATCCCTCTCTAATCACATGACTCTTTCACAGTCACACCCTAAAAAATAAAAGTTTTAATACTTAAAATAGCCTCCAAGAAACCCTAAAAGTTTCAAATTAGCCATTATGATTGTACGGTATGATCTTAGATAGTATAATATGATTAGTATAAAATATCCTTTGTCTTGGTATGAAGATTTATGAACAGGCAAAAATTTTTGGATACTATCGTACAATATAATATAAGCTCGTACAGTAAGATATGTAAAATCCTTTTGTTCGTACAGGATGATTGCCAGGATGACAAAACTTGTCTATGTACATCGTATGGTATGAACAACTTTGTACAGTACGATTGGTCAAAAATTAAAGGACCATCTAGTATGAAGTCTGGGATGATCAAAACTAGCCACAGTTCATCGTACATTACGAACACTATCGTACATTATGTTAACCAATCAAAAATTAATCCTTGATTTTTGCACTAATTTTGAGGTTAATTTAAGTAAGTATTCAAAAAGCTATCGTATAGTATGATTTTATCGTACAGTATGATTAGTTGAAAATTTTCATATTAACCTTACTTAAATTAATCTAACATCTATAGTTTTTTTAAATAGAAACACTTCGTACAGTACGATATGCATTGTACAGTATGACTTATTCA